>NC_065570.1:9559424-9865113 GCF_937616625.2 Mercurialis annua
TCATAATGTTAGATAGAAATAACACAAGGGTTTTATGAATTTACTGAGATGTGGTACGTAATTTTCTGTTTGGTGCTCCTTTTCAGTTCATGGTTTTTCTGGATTGGAATTAGAATTTGGTGCTCTATTCATGCTGCATCGGTGTTGTGTGTTATTTATTATTGATTTTGGTGATGACACTTGCTGCTGAATATGCTTTGCCTGGTCTAGTTGCTAATATTTTTTCCAAGACTCTGCTTTCTCTTCTTAACACTGCTCCTTTGATATCTACTGCAATTTTCAACAGAGGATGAAAGTGATATTTTGGAATTGTCAGGGTCTTGGGACAACATTAACACGAAAACAGTTGGTTTGGCTCGTCAAGTCCCATAATCTCTAATCAGAAACTAAGTCTCATTCTGAAGCTACTATTAAGTATGTTGCTAAACTTGGGTTTCCTAATCTGTTTAGAGTAGAACCTGTGGGTACTGCAGGAGGATTTTTGTTATTTTGGCATGACCGTATACAACTACATATTCAGTACTACTCCTCCTTTATGGTTGTTTGTACAGTAACTGATTCTACTACTATCAAGTTTGATGTACTTTTTTGCCACTTGCATAGTTCCCCTAGGATTTTAGGCTCCCAACTTGAAACTTTGTTAACTATTAAAAGGCTGTTAATGCCTTCTTTTGTCATCATGGGGGATTTTAATGCAATTCTCCATCCTTCTGAAAAGGAGGGTGGAGTTCCTTACTTGTCTCGATCTTTTACTTTATTTTCTCAGTTTGTTTCGCAAATGACATTACATGATCTGGGATATATGGGGTTTCCTTTCACATGGAGTAATAAACGTGCCTTTCCACTCTTAATTCGAGAAAGATTGGATAGAGTTCTAGTTACTTCAACATGGACTGCTAATTACAATACGGCTTCTGTTCATCATTTACCATTAATTGGTTCAGACCATGCTCTCATTCTACTTAATACCACATCTACTTCAAATCCTACACATACTCACTTTTATTTTGACAAGCGATGGGGATCAGTGGATGAGGTTAGAGACATAATTACTGCATAATGGGATGGACAAATATCGGGTACATTGATTTTTCAGATTTTCAATAAACTAAAAGGTGTTCGACGAAGTTTAAAATCATGGAAATTGGGTTCTACTACAAATTCCCATAAACGTATCATTTATCTCCGTCGAGAATTAGAACTAGCTCAGCAACAAACCGCATCGAATACTCAATGGCCTTACATTAAGAGCTTAGAATCTGAATTAGTTAAGGCACAGATTCAAGAAGAAGCTTATTGGGCTCAAAAATCCCGCATTTCATGGCTTACATGAGGTGATCAAAATACAACTTTTTTCCATGCAAAAACAAAGCAACGTCGTCGAAGGAACACTATTGCGGCTTTACAGGATTCAGCTGGGAATTGACATACAAAGGAACCGGAATTGGTCAAGCTTATTACTGCTTATTTTGAGGAATTATATCAGACTTCCTTCCCTTCCAATATTGATCAGGTTCTTCATTCTTTTCCAGCTAAGGTTACTCCTAATATGAATAGTGTTTTAACTGCTACAGTTGATGCAATTGAAATACAAAAAGCAGTTTTTTCAATACATCCTTATAAATCTCCTGGTTCAGACGGCTTCACTGCATTTTTTTACCAACAATACTGGGATATAGTAGGTCCATCAGTCATTCTAGCAGTTCAGGATTTTTTTCAATCGGGATGTATGCTAAGGGGTTTTAACCATACTTCTATTACTCTCATACCTAAAATACCAATACCCCTTCATGTTTCCGATCTACGACCTATTAGTCTGTGCTCGATTTTTTATAAAATAATATCTAAAGTTCTCACTAATAGATTACAGCAATTTCTGCCTATTTTACTTCCACACTCGCAGAATTCTTTCATAAAAGGACGGTCAATAGCTGATAATATACTGGTGGTACACGAATTATTTCATTATATGCAGCATCAAACAGCGATGAGAAATCCTTTTATGGCACTTAAATTGGACATTAGTAAGGCATACGACAGATTAGAATGACAGTATATTGAATCTATTCTTCAATGTTGGGGTTTTGATAAAACTTTCATTAAATGGATAATGACCTGTATCACAACTGTAACGTATTCTTTTCAACTTAATGGTTCATCGTATGGCTATATACACCCTTCAAGAGGACTTCGACAAGGTGATCCTCTTTTGCCGTTATTGTTTGTTTTATGTGCACAAGGGTTATCATTTATGATTGAGAAGTCAGTTCAATGTGGTGCAATAAAGGGGATACAGTTAAACAGGTATTGTCCTACCATATCTCATCTATTCTTGTCGATGACGTAATTATTTTCAGTCGAGCATCTGCTTTTTTGGCTAGTAATATTTTATAACTACTCAACAGTTATGCAGCTGCTAGTGGTCAAATGATAAATTACGGTAAATCATCAGTTTTCTTTGGTCGTAATGTGGGATTGGTTATACAAAATGAAATACTTTCAGTGTTACAGATGGGTCGAATGGATGTTGCAAAACCTTATTTAGGCTTATGTCCAGTTATTTTGCGATCAAAAACATCTACGTTTGCAGTTGTGCTTTCTAAAGTTAAATCTAGACTGTTATGATGGCAAGAAAGATTTCTTTCAATGAGTGGAAAGGAAATACTGTTAAAAGCTGTTATCTATGCTATTCCTATTTATTCAATGTCGTGCTTCAAGTTGCCAGTCTCGCTTTGCAAACAGATTAATAGATTAATTGCTAATTTTTGGTGGGGTTTGAATAAGGAAGGTCAGAAACATCACTGGTTAGCTTGGGAGAGACTTTGTGTAAGCAAATGGCGCGGTGGGTTGGGTTTCAAGGATCTATTACTATTTAATCAATCTCTTTTAGCAAAGCAAATGTGGAGGATTATTCAAGCACCAGAGTCTTTGCTATACAGATTACTTCAAGGTCGTTATTTTCCAAATAAACATATTATGGAGGCTACATTGCGACACAATCCATCATGGGGATGGAGAAGCTTACTATTTGGATTCAAATTGCTGAAACCATGACTTCTTTGGCAAATTAATTCAGGTTTTCATCTTAATCCTCTTACATCTCCTTGGTTAGCTGACCTTACAAATTCAGTCCCTATGTTAAATAATGGAATTGCTAAATATGAGGTACCTACTTCCATTTCTGGATTGATAAATCAGTTAACCTGTAATTGGAATGAAGTGCTTATTCGTTATTTGTTTCTCCATGATCATGCTAATGCTATTTTATCATTGCCACTACCGTACTGTGTTCAACCTGATCGACTGATTTGGAAGCATCATATTTCTGGAAATTATACATCCAAATCTGGATATTTTCAAGCTTCTCTTAATAAACATCCTGCTACATCTCCTGTTACAATTCATTATTCAAAAGCTGACTGGCAAAATCTTTGGCTATTAAAGATATATCCTCGAATCAAGGTTTTTCTTTGGCGAGCACTTCAGGAAGCCTTACCAACAGGGGAAGCGTTACTTATTCGTGCAATATTAACGTTACTTATTCGTGCAATATTAACGTTACTTGTGTGCATTGTGGAGAAACGGAATCAATGGCTCATCTTTTGTTCCTTTGTCCATTTGCTCAAAGAATTTGGTTTGCTTCTCCATTGGGTTTATTACCGAAAAATTTCCCACTATTACCATTTCATTTATTATGGCAGTACCTATCTAATGTTCTTCTTAC
This sequence comes from Mercurialis annua, assembly GCF_937616625.2. Lineage (NCBI taxonomy): Eukaryota > Viridiplantae > Streptophyta > Magnoliopsida > Malpighiales > Euphorbiaceae > Mercurialis > Mercurialis annua. The sequence continues at coordinate 9,563,149 of NC_065570.1, forward strand.
TCAGGACCCATCTAAAGAATCGTTACAGCTAGCGTGTTTTGTTTGTTGGTTTATATGGAAATGTCGTAACAAATTGCAATTTGGGAATGAAATACAAACTTTGCAGGTAGTAAATGATGTTGTTGCTGCTTATCAAGAATTTGCAGGTATTTGTCAAACTTCTAATTCTTCATATTCTATTCAGCAACCTTTATCACCTTACACAGCATGGATACCACCTCCTCAGGGGTTTGTAAAACTTAATTACGATGCTTCTACTTCTCGGTTACATCATTGTGGGTTTGTAGCAACGGTGGCTAGAGATTCAAATGGCTTTGTTATTGGCCGTTTTCATGCTCATTTTAGACATATATGGGATCCTGGAATTTTAGAGCTTTTAGCACTCAGAGAATCTATGAACTGGGTTGTTCTATGTTCTTGGAGTCATGTCATATTGGAAGGTGACGCTCTTCAAGTCTCACAGGTTATTACTTCACACAAGATACTGGATTACCGAACTTGGGGGATTTGTCAAGATATATGGCGTCTTCAGAGTCGTTTTCTATATTGTATTGTTCAATATGTTAGTCGTAGGTTTAATGTTATGGCACATGAGTTAGCTTCTGCTGTTAAGAACTCATATATTCAGACTTTGTAATTTTATTTGTAACTTACATTTTATGATCTATCTACTATCTTCTTTTGGAAAAAAAAACTTATTTTACCCTCTTCTATGAGGAAAAAATAATAATTATTTTACCCTCTTAGCCGAGGTGGCATAAAAATCTATATTTACAATAGACAATCTTATACTCTGGCAAAAACAATAGACAATCTTATAATTAATATTTAATAAATTTATAATAATTCTAATAATTAATAGAAAATTGAAGGAACCAATTTCGATACACGTCGGATAATTAATTATTTTATTATTTAATAATTAATAAAATTTAAAATATATTCTATAGAAATATTAATTATTAGAGAGATTTTTAAAAACAATATATAACAATTGATGATTTATTTGGGCTAACACTAACCTTAATTTATAAAGTGAAAGCTGAAATTTTATGAAACTATGACTTTTCTATTCGTTCGGAAAATTTCAAGAAAAGTTATTAGATAATAAGTAAAAATAATGAAGCATCTCTAGTACAAAAAGATATTAAAAAATAGTTTACTTCATGAATACTTCTTTTGATAATTGTTTTTTGGTTTAATATCAAATTGATGTTTTTTGAACTGAATACAAAAATATTTCTTTTGAATTGAGTGATTACAAAGTGTATTTAGTTAGTTTTTTTTATAATATAATATTAATATTAGGTTTACGAATGTAGATGCTTTAAAATAATTTTTTTATTTTTTTATAATTTTTTCTATAAAAAATTTAATAAATATATAATTTTAATAATTAAATAAAATTGATCCACCATGTATATTAATTATTAGAGGGTCGATTGTATATACTTATATAATTAAGAACACCAACGGAGGTCTCTCATTGATTCTTAATATTCTTATCAATTTCCACTTTTTTAAATCACTTATTTAAATTATATTTATTTTAATGAATGTTTTGATTTATATTAACTTCTAAGCACATTATAATATTTTTATCTATATTAACTTCTAATCTATACACTTTATAGTGTTTAATGTATATTAACCTCTAATCTTTACAAATTATTTATATATAAAAAATTTTAATTTTGAAAAAAAATATTAATTTAAAATTTTGACAAATTGACCATGTTATAAAAAATATTTAATTAATTTTTATAATTTTAACATTATACTTTTTTATTATTTTTACCTAATATAAAAATTATTATTGAAAGAATATTAATATTAGAAATCATTAGTACTTTTAAATAATCTGTTATTAACATTAAAAGAGATTTTTATTTTATTAATCTGCATATTATGAATTTTTTTCACACTTTATATATTTTTATTAATAAATTTATTATTTAAATAAATTATTAATTTGAATTCGCATAAATTTATGGGACTTACGTCTAGTAACTGGAATAAGTAGAGTCACAATAACAACAAATTATTAAATTATTTGGAGTTGAAGTGGTAAAATGAGATAAAATGTCTAATTTAATGATATTTCTATTTACAATCTTATTTAAGGGTATTTTAATCTAAAATGCATATTTTAAAGATGTTTTATTTAAAGTCATCATATTGAATCTTTCATTTCAAAATCAAAGGCCAAATTAAACCTTTATTCAAAACAACACTAAGTTTTGTATTGCAGATTAATTTTATGTTCAGATTTACTAACTTTAAATCTTTAGATTAAGGGCGGAATGGCGGTCGGCCGACCCTACTCACTAGAGAAATACAAGAGATGGGTGTTACTCCACCACCGATTTTTTGTTTTCGACTCTCATCGACAGATTACATAAATTTGCTGGCCAAACCAGTTGCAGCGCGGGCGCTACAACTGGTTATATATTTTTCAAAGGATTTAAGGGTTGAATGACATATCTTTCGGACTTTTTTTAATTTTTTTAGCTAAACGACTTGTCGTATGGACTATTTCGATTTTGAAACAAAGCAACTCGCTATTCAGCCCTTCATTTCTTCTTTCTTTTCTCTTTTAATTTCTAAACTTAAACCCTAAAATTGGATCTATTTATCTCTCAAAAAAAATTGGATCTATTTCACTCAATTCATCATTTTATACCACTCAATTCTTAACTCCATCATTATTTCTACTCAATTATCAAAATATTGTGATTTCTAATTTTTTTCTATTTTTATAATAATTAATTTTCTATTTTATTATCTAACAGTAATTTTAAATTATATTTTTAGGTCATATACATTGATTTAGCAATGCTAGGTGGTGGATTTGACAAAACATCAACAAATAAATATTTTATAATTATTGTTTATTTTAAACATTAATTATTAATTTAAATTAGTGTATTGATGATGAATCATAAATGAATTGATTTTGTGTATGTTAATTGTTATATAAATGAATGATTTGGTTGTCTTTCAGTTTTAGTATTTTATTCAAGTGAATTGATGGATATACACTTGATGATAATTGCATAAATAATTTGATGGATTATATATACAATTAATGATTTTTTTATTAATTTTATAAGGTAAATCAAGAAATATAAATGTATTAAATTTTTTTTGAACAAGCGTCTATATATTTTGATTCGAGTACCTGATCAACTTATGAGGCAACTAGTATTTCACAAAAGAGAATTCATGTAGAGTTTAATCCCATTGAACCTATTGTTAATGTTGAGCTTCAAATATGTATTCATGATTATGATGTGAGAATTAGAGACTAAGTTATAAAAGAATACATGTTAAAGGGTTCGTGTCAACCATATGGTCATGGTTTTTCAAAAAGAAAACAAGCAATAGACATAAGACATGAGAAGTTAAAAAGAGGCACGGTTCAAAAAGTTTACCTAGTTAGAATATAGTATAGAGAAAAATGCAACATTTTGTTAGAGCATCCACAATGAGAAGTGTTTAAACCTCAATAACCAGTTGGTATTGAGCATTTTTCATTATGAATGTTCAATATTTATTGAGTGGTTGGTATGAACCAACCACTCAATAAGGGACGCACACCTCTTTTTATTTTTTAATTTTTTATTTTATTCGTTTAAATTGTATTCAACTAATAAATAAAAATGTGGGATCCTTATTAGTTTACTTTTTAAAGTCTAACTATTATAGAGATTGTATAATAAATATGAATTTAATAAAAAAGCTGATGTGGCATGGCTATCAGACGCAAAAACATGTGGATGCTCTTAAAATATATTGAAAAGCATAGTCATATCTAAAGGGTCTTATGTCCTTATTGTTATTATCCTTTTGAACCAAAAATGGTTTAGACCTAGTAGCATGCACATGTACCCTCCTTACTCTATATGGTTTGACCATTCTAGGAAGAATTTTTATGGAAGAAGTTTGAGGCAAAGAGACTTTAAGGAATTTAGTCACATTTGAACTATAAGCATTTTATAAAGAAAAGAAAAACTAGAAGCATTTTGATTATAGTTAAATCCAAATTTTATGGTTGGATTTTTACGAAATGTAAGAATTATATCAAAAGTCTTTTTTTTCCTTTATAAATTTTGAAATCGAATCTTTTATATTAAAATTTTATTCTTTAGTTTATTATTTCCCTTAAGCAAACTATCAAGATTTAATTTTGTTTAGAAATAGATTATAAAGATGATTTAAGAGGTTCATTAGACATTTTAAACTCATGAAATACTTTACTTAAAATAAGTATTTGATTTCTAGCTTAAAGTTTTATCTTAAAAGAAAGCATATTAGCATGATAATCACCATATTTTAAAAAATAAGTTCATCAGGCATGCTATCAACATTTGTATCATCAATATTTAAGCAATCATGTGATTAAACATTAATACCATTTCAAGATAAAAAAAAAATTGTGGGGGTTAGCTTAGTTGTTGGCTCCTCCTCAAATGCCACAAAGCATAAATCTTTTTGCCTCTCATTATCGAATTGTGGATCACCATCCAATGAGGCATTTGGTCCTCCTTTAACATCTCTTATTGAAGAGGAGGAGGAATTGCCATGATTGACTTTCTCCAAACCTATTTTATTCTTGAACTCATTTACTCTTTTGACAAGCCTCATAATCTCATATTCATTACTTTTTTTCTTGTTTTCTTATAATGAAGATCACTTGTGGAGACCTAGAAAGCATTGACATGGTCTTTTTGAATCTCCTTCTTAATGCTCTTGATGTAAGGCATATCATGAAGAAGTAGCTTGCAACTTATCTCATCGGTTTTCAAGGTGGACAAGTCATGAGCTTCTTCAATAGCAATTACCTTGGTTTGCCACTCTAAAATTGGAAAGGACCTTAAGATTTTGCTATTGATTTTCCTTAGTCTAACAGACTTCCCAAGCAACTCAAGGTTTGTAACAAGCCAAGTAACCTAGCAATCATCATGGATACATCTTCATGAGGCAAGCATTTGAAGTCTCTGTACTCTTCAAGAAGCAATTCAAGTTTCTTCTCTTTAACTTGGATGATGCCTTCATGGTAATTCTCCAAAGTATATTATATTTGGGTTTTTTTTCTAAACAATTGCCCTAAAAATAAGATATTTCCAAAACGTGCTCTTGTATGGAATCCGCAAGTCTGACTTGCGGATTCCATACAAATCCCTTAATCCCCTGATTAAGAGATTAATCACCCTTAATCAGGTGATTAGTTTCTATTACTACACGGTCTTATTGCATACATATATCTTTTCTAGTTTCTATGTTTGATAATTGACGGGCAATTTACATAAAATTATAATTAAATAATAAAATAGTAAATAGTGAATATAATATTTTTAATTGATTCAAGAAATTATTATCCAACTTTAATTACTTATAAAATAAAATATTTCTAATACAACTAATATATCTTCTCAAATATTACTAATTCATCCTATTATTCAAGTAATTTTTTTATTTTGGATTGGACTGAAAATTACTGTAAAATGTGGTGCAAATTTTCTTTTGTATGTAATAATTGAGCAATTGGCCATATTATATTTGAATACGCAATCTCATAATATGTAGATGCTAAAGAATTTGTCTCATCAGTTATAGCTAACTTATTTCTAATATGATAATCTTAGGTTTAAGTCTTCTCTATATTTATATTATTATTCCATTTTCTTCTAAAAAGTGGTTAACCTAAAGGAACAATTCAGTTAATAAATATTTTAAAAAATGCAACATTTTTGCATATAATGAACATTCATCACATTAGTAGTTAATCTATTATATTATTTTAATTTGGTACCAATTTTTAGTTTGTTTAATTCTAATTATTAACTTTTTAATTCATTTCAACAAAAGATTTTCTGGCCAAAAATACATACATGACAATCATTTTTATTTATTTTTATCTGAAAATTTGTCATAAATTCAATTCAACAAAAAGATTTTAAGTCGAACTATACATGTGGCAAATTTTCAAACAAAATAAGTAAAATCCGGCTTCCACGTATGCATTTTTGATGGGAAAATCCTCATATGGAATGAAATTAAAGTTTAATAACAAAATGAAACGAATCGAGTCACCAAAATGACATACAACGGTATCCGGAAAATTAATTACCCTAGTTATATACTATTCACAAAATGCCATATAACGATATCCCAAAAATCAATAAAAAGTTTTGGTCTTGATGCGATTTCAATTTAAGTAGTAGAGAATAAACAAATATAGCAATAGATGTTGATTTAAACAGGAAACTGCAAAAAAGGCAGATGTTGATTTAAATAGAGCGATCTCGATGATTGGTTCACCCCTTAATCACCTGATTAAGGGTGATTAATCCCTTAATCAGGGGATTAAGGGATTTGTATGGAATCCGCAAGTCAGACTTGCGGATTCCATACAAGAGCACGTTTTGGGAATATTTTATTTTTAGGGCAATTGTTTAGGAAAAAACCCTATTATATTTGTTTGGCACATATAAAATGTTGAATTTTACCCATTTCTTCTTTTAAGATTGAAGAGAGGAGAGTTGTGATGACTTTCCTATTTTGAGCATTCTCTTTCCATTGCTCTCTGAACCTTTCATGTCTTTCCAAGTGAACTTCAATATTGTTGACTGTGTTACCATAATTTGTTTTAGCTTGGAGTACGGCGTCCCAATTCGCGGTACTCTAAAGTTCCAGAAACATTTTGGTACGAGTACTAGAACTATATGTAAAGAGTTCCATGATTGTTCAAAAAGTTGCAGAAGCAAGGTGAAGAAGAAGAAGATGTAGAAGTGGTTGTGTGTTGCTGAATTCAAATATTAATCTCCTAGGGTTTTCTTATCTTGGGTTTATGGGTTATGGGCTTATTTATATTCAGTTTTTACAGCTAGCCACCTTATAACAAATATAAACACTAACATTAATAGATAATTGTCAGCTTAAATTCATTTTTCACAACTCAAAGAGTTTTACTATAACAAAAACATGTCTAATTAATGCTAAAAATTTGAAAAAACACTTATCAATAACTTAAATTACTATATAAAACAAAGCATGAACACGACAACAACTTACCTTCTCTACTTCCTGAAATTTATTTAACTAATATCAAAATCAAAATGGCATTAGAATAGGAAGACAATAGCAGCAGCCTTATAATTTAGAAGATGGTGATAGTGAAGATGGTGAGAAAGACACTCAGTTTGATGAAGTACAAATACAAAAAAAATCCATTGCACATTCAAGATACAAACAAAAATGAAGCAAATACAAATTCAAAGCCACTTCTAAAAGAAGTTACAATTGTTGCAGTAGGAAATTGAAAAAATCCAAAGGGATAAAAAGAATGGATGTGCAACCACTGCAAAAACACATATACAAGCTCTTATACTGTAATATATTATCATTTTTTAGTGCTCCGGTCTATCAAAAAACAGGGATCGCTTGTCGTAAAACGATGTTGGCAAGCAGAGACTCATATGAACAGCTAAGAAAAAGAGTTGAGGCAGCAAAAAATCAAGGTGCGTCCTCAATGTTGAGGAATTCGTCACTTACAAAAAAATGAAACTCGAGCCTTCTAAGCGTATCACATATGCATTTAAAATATTCATAGGAATGATGTTGGTATGAAAGTAATGAGAGGATCGTGCGCTAATAGAATTCTTTTTAGCGTGCTAAGAAATCCTCACTTCGCTGAAATGATTAGTGCAATCAATAAGGGTCCTAAAGGATATAAAGTACCTACATTTTGAGAAGGCAAGAACAGTGTTGTTAGATGAGTGCAAAAGACAAGTTGAAAAAAATATAACTCCATTTAGAGATACATGGTACACCCAAGGCGTGTCTATTGTTTCAGATGGCTGGTCTAATCGTAACAATAGCCCATTGATTAGTGTCATCGCTACAAAATAGTCGAGGAGCAATGTTTATATCTGCTGAAGATATTTCTAGAATAGAAAAAACTGGACAAACCATAGCACTATAGTTGCTGAAAGAAATCAAAGATATAAGGCTATCAAATGTTGGGCAAATAGTGACTGACAAAGAATTGTGCAGCGGCTGGAAAAGAGATCAAAAAGGTACATAAACATATCTTTTGGTTTTCATGTGTTGTTCACACGTTGAATTTAATTTTAAAGGACTTTGCTTGTGCTTTTAGTTGGATGAGAGACACTTACAAAAGAGGCAAATCCATTATTAAGTATTTTTTAAATCACTCACACTCTTTAGCAATTTTTAGAACTCAATCAAAATTAAAGCAATTGAGAGTTGCTAAAACTAGATTTGCTTCCCATTATATTTTGTTAAAAAAGTTAATTGATTGTAGAGAGGCACTTGCAATAACCATTGTTCTTAGTTCATGGAAGGAATGGATGAGACATGGAGATGAAAAAACAAGAACAATGGATACTTTCGTAACTAAAATAATAACTGATGATGAATTTTGGGATGAGGTCGAAAATATCGTTTCCATTATAAAACTTATTTATTTAGTAATTAGGTATTGTAATGGTGAGGGTCCTAAAATGTTTGAGATCTATGAAAAGATAGATAGCATGCTTCGTGAAATAAAAGACATTATGAAGGGGAATAAGTATGCTAGCGATTATTCATAAATGAAAAAAATTGTGTTAGAAAGATGGAAAAAAATGAACATACCTATTCATTGTCTTGCTTTTGCTCTTTCACCAAGATCTTATGATGTTTGTTATCTTCAAACACCAGCACCGGGTGGTCTTTCTAAGAGACTGTCACGACCCAATCTCATGGGCCGAGACCGGCGCTAGGGAATGGGAGTGGTTGCTCCGAAACCCGTAGCAAGCCTAAAAACGTAAAATAATTTTTTGCGAAACATATACGTCTTGCATGACAAAGATAAACACGTGTCATGCAGAGGCACACATGCCCGACATATATATCCTCTGGCAGTCTCAAATATCAAAACGCAGCTAGCGTAAACATTTTAAAACTTTACAACATTAAAGTTATATTTACAGAAAACTATACATTACAGGCTGAGCTAGCCAATCCATTCCTAGTATGACGTCAAAAGCTAATACCTTGAGTAAAATCAAGTCAACTAACAAATCTTGTCCTTGAACTTTCACAGGACAAGATGGATAAACGATACTAACTTCCACACTCTCGCCAACTGGAGTAGCTACAGACAAAGGATTCCTAAGGTACGCTGGTTGCACTCCTAGCTTACTCGCAAAACTTGGCGAAACAAACGAATGCGTAGCGCCCGAATCAAATAAAACTAATGCGTCTTGAGTAGCGATAGGAAAAGTACCTTGCACCACAGCATTGGAAGCCTGAGCCTCCTGAGGATTCAGTGCAAAAACTCTAGCCTGACTCCCGCCAGCCTGCGAAGTCTGACCAATACCATAACCTCCGCCATTTCTTCCTCCTCGATTTGCGTAACCACGGCCTCTCTGGCCAGTGAAGGTACTCCTTGTCTGCTCATATCCTAACGCTGTCTGATGCGCAGTCCTCTGCTGCTGATAAGAAGGCTGCATCAAAGTAGTCATCGAACCCTGGGGTATCTGCCTCGGACAATCTCTGGCAAAATGGCCCCGTTGACCACAGTTGAAACATGCTCCAGTAGCAGTGTAGCACGCGACGTAGTGCCTCCTATTGCAGTTCAAACATAAAGGAACTCCGCCTCCCATGTCACTCATTGATCTGACACTAAATCTGGTGCCTGAGGTACTAACCCGTGTTCCACGTCGAGGCCTTTTGCGTTCTCGCTGACGCGGTGTGAATCGAGAATAATTCCCAACATATGACTGAGTAGGTGCACTCTGTATGCTACGAAACGTATTATCTCTCACAGGTGCAACATTAGAAGGGTCGGGAATTCTTCCAAAACGGATCAAAGAAACTTCCATTTGCCTAGCGTTGTCGATCAGTTGCAATAGGGTTCTTGCGATATCAGACGTCAGACTCACAAAGTCAGCTCCTATACCCTCTACAAACCTCGAGTTTACTCTAACTGGGTCTGCAGTCAGGTCTGGTGCAAACCTACTCACCCTGGTAAACTCCGTCACAAACTCTTGCACAGACCGATTACCTCTACTCAGGGTCAGCCACTGATTACGATAACTCTCCGTCACCGCATATGGTAAGAAAAACTCTCTAAAACGATTCACGAATTCAGCCCAAGTCATAATGTCCATGGTTGGCTGAATGTGTTGCTGGAACCAATCTTTCGCAGGTCGTTTCATTGACATTTCCATCATGATGACGGTTTGCCTCTCATTAGCTTGCAGACGTCGAGCGTTACGTTCTACTTCTTCGAGGAAATCGAGGGCATCACCTGAGCCGTCAAACTTAGTTGGCTTGAGGCGCATATAAGCCAAGACGATAGCTCGATCAGTGAAAGCAACGTTGCGTAACTGTTGATGCTGTAGTTGTTCACGATGCATATTCTGCACCTCAGCCTGATTAGCTTGCATAGCCGCAATTCCCGTAAGAAACTGATTTAGATCAAAACCCACAACATTAGGTTGCTGGGCTTGCGCTTGCACTCCAGGTGCCTGCGCCTGGGCCTCTTGGCCACCACCTCCACCCTGCACAGAAGACTCATCTTGAGCTTCTGGATGGACGTCATGCGCCCCTTCTATAACATTTCGTGTTGCAGCGGCAGCTCGCTCTGCTTCTTGTCTTTGGTCAGACATCCTGACCAAGACAAACAGCGTTACTTAGCCACATAATCGCATATCATTGCAAATGCATATCGTATTAAACGCGCATCTCATCACATGCGAACACACACGCAAGACAGACTCACATCCTAGAGGAAGAACTGAAATTTTGAAATCAAATGAATACATAACAAAGACAAGATTCGAATCCTATGTGCTGCAGTAGATTTCCTAGGAACTCGACCACTTAACATATATCTGAAATGAGCAATGGTAACTGGACCATGCTCGAATACCAACATTGTCACGACCCAATCTCATGGGCCGAGACCAGCGCTAGGGAATGGGAGTGGTTGCTCCGAAACCCGTAGCAGCCTAAAAACGTAAAATAATTTTTCGCGGAACATATACGTCTTGCATGACATACATAAACACGTGTCATGCAGAGGCACACATGCCAGGCATACATATCCTCTGGCAGTCTCAAATATCAAAACGCAGCTAGCGTAAAACATTTTAAAACTTTACAACATTAAAGTTATATTTACAGAAAACTATACATTACAGGCCGACTTGTAAAACACTTATCTACTGCAGCTCTAAGAGTAAAGTACTGTTTCTTTACATACTCAAAAATACAGACTTCTGGAAGTAGGATAGAAGTCCGTTGCTTCAAAGTGTCTTCATCCTGAAAGGAAATCTGTGAGGGGTCAGTATATTAGGATATACTGAGTGAGTTCATACATTTACTAATAAGTATCCAAATAAAACATAAAACCGTAATCAATCATATGCAGCCAAGTACAGGATCCGATTGAAATCCTAATCCTCTAACATGCTAGACGTATGTACTCAGAGGAAAACTTATCCAATAGTCCGACCCGGGAGTATTCACACTCTACCACGCCAGTCGTGACAAATCTCTTAATTCGAGTGGTGGGTCCAACCCACTATATACGGGGCTCAGGTTACACTGTAACCGAGTTTACTCTCGTATCACAGTCGTACATTTGACTTCGAAATTCGTGTTCTTAATCGTATTCACAGCTGTATCAAATTGAAACTGGTGATCACACAGTCCTATTGCCGCTCAATAGGTAGCACGTTCCATCGGATCAATACTGGTTTCAAATCAAGCGTATATGCAATTCATATAGAGATTTCGCACTATAAACATGCAAATCAAACGCAAAGCAGTATAAAGTAATTGCTTAAATAAATACTTTAATAGCAAATCGTATAAACTCACAGAAAACGCTTATCCAAAAATACGTCGGGGCTTTAAAACGTCAAACTTCCCGAACTACTGGTCGAGCTGCTTCTTGCCTTGCCGGATCTAAAACAAATTTTAAACATTTGACTGGTATTAGAATCCTATTCTAAGATTGACTCTAAACTCAAGACTCGACATATTGAACTCTCATTAACCGTCGTGCTTCTCACGTATATTCTGTTAAACGGCATTTAACTCGTTTACGGATCGTAAATCACTTTTAACTCAATCCTCTTTTAACCTCATTAGGTTAACGCCTCTAATTAAACAATAATTAATCGAATTTTAATCCATTTCAAATCTAGATATGCGCATATATAATTTTCTCGAAAATCTAGGTCGATTGGAAAAAACACTGCGCGTATGCGCAGCTGCCTGTGCGATTTCACAATGGACTGTGCGTTCGCACAGTGCGTGACTGTGCGTTCGCACAGTCCAGCTATGCGTTCGCACAGTCCGGCTGTGCGACGCACAGCCACGAGCCTTTGCCCGGGAGTCGGTTCCGACATGCTCCTAGGCGTAAAAACGCCCTAAACTCATCCAAAACGCTATTTCTAACTTCAAAACATCCAAATACGATCTTATAATCGATAAAACGATAAAATCGTTCCGTGGCCTAAAACTTTGAATCGATATAACTCAAAATATATCCGTCTAAACGATAAAACGTCAAGCTTACCGTGATTTTCCATCGAAATACGATCGTTTTGAGTTATAGAACGTCGGAAACGGACGAGAAACGGAAACCGCGCGACGAACCGTCGAAAACGAAGCGAACGAGAGAAATGAAAGAAATGAAGAAAATGGTTTCTGGAGAATTCCTTCATCATCAAGGATTTATATATATTGGCTAATTTGCACTTTGGTCCTTGAAACTTTTCAAAAGTTTCAATTTAGTCCAAAACCTATTCGCGTCCAAATTTTAAACAGTCTCCAATCAACTTGAAACTTTTACCATAAACACTATATATTATTTCGCGGAGTTTGGCGAAATAATTATCGTTACGGGATTTATAATTTATTTTATATTAATTTCTGAAGTTAAATCCTCAAATCCCTCTAATTGACTTATTAAAATTTATTCTAAATTCCCGATATAATTAAATTAAATTCTCCTTAATTTAATTTATCGAAAATCATGACACGTGGCACGACTTAATTATCTTAAAAAATTTTGGGGTATTACATTCACCCCCCTTTAAAATAAATTCGTCCTCGAATTTAAAATTAGCCACGTACCTTGAGTGAAAAGGTAAGGATACTTCTGCCTCATATCCTCTTCTGTCTCCCACGTGCACTCTTCTACGGACTGACTTCTCCAAAGAATTTTCACCATCGGAATTATCTTCGTTCGCAATTGTCGTATCTGCGTGTCGACAATCTGCACTGGCCGTTCTTCGTAAGTCAGTTCTTCGCTTACGTCCACTACTTGCGGTTGAATTATTCGGGAAGGGTCTGGTACATATTTCCGAAGCATGGAAATATGAAAGACAGGATGAACTTGCGACATCTCCGGTGGTAAATCTAACTTATAGGCAACTGAGCCTATGCGTTCTACGATCTGGTATGGTCCGACATATCTCAGAGCCAACTTGCCCTTCTTTCCGAAACGAATCACTCCTTTCATTGGTGATACATTGAGAAACACGTAATCTCCGATCTGAAATTCTACATCCTTCCTCTTGGGATCTGCGTAACTCTTATGTCGACTGGAAGCAGTAGTCAAATGATGTTTAATCAATGATACTTTCTCTGACGTAATCTGGATGATCTCTGCTCCAGTTAACTTTCGTTCGCCGACTTCATCCCAGCATATAGGGGATCGACACTTACGCCCGTATAAGGTTTCATAAGGAGCCATCTCGATGCTCGAGTGATAGCTGTTGTTGTAGGTGAATTCGACTAAAGGTAGATACGTATCCCAACTACCTCCGAAGTCTAATACGCATAGTCGAAGCATATCTTCTAACGTTTGAATCGTCCGTTCAGACTGGCCGTCCGTCTAAGGATGAAACGCAGTGCTGAAGTTCAATCGTGTTCCTAACGCTTCTTGTAGGCTCTTCTAGAAATGAGAGGTAAATACGGAACCTCTGTCTGACACGATTGACACTGGCACTCCGTGTAGACTCACGATCTTATCGATGTAAATCTCCGCCAATTTTGCTGCAGAATAAGTCGTCTTGATCGGTATGAAGTGCGCTGACTTCGTCAAATGATCCACGATTACCCAAATAGAGTCAAAACCTTTCTGCGTTTTGGGTAATCCGACTATGAAATCCATCGTGATTTGCTCCCATTTCCACTCCGGGATGAGTAACAGTTGCAGAAATCCGTAAGGCTGCTGATGCTCCAATTTGACTTGTTGACATGTCGCGCATTTAGCCACGAACTCCGCGATGTCCTTCTTCATTCCGCTCCACCAATACTTTGATTTGATGTCGTGGTACATCTTCGTGGAACCTGGATGAACGCTATACATCGTTCCATGAGTCTCTTCCATGATCTTCTGTCTTAAGTCTTCTACGTCTGGTACGCACATTCGATTGCCGTACTTCAGTATTCCGTTGACGATACTGAAATCTTGACTTTTTCCTTGTTGAACTTCCTCAATTAGATGCTTTAATTGAGGATCGTCCACTTGCAACTCTTTGATCTGATCTATCAACGTCGATCGTATCGTTAGCTGAGCCATTAGGTTTCCGAGAGATGAAATCTCGAACTCCACTCCTTGGCTAAACATCATGTGAATCTCGTTGATTAATGGTCTCCGCCATGTCGTTGTAACGTGCGCGAGACTTCCTGCCTACTTCCTGCTTAACGCATCCGCCACAACATTGGCCTTGCCTGGATGGTATTATATCGTGCAGTCATAATCTTTTAGTAACTCCATCCATCTCCTCTGTCTGAGGTTCAGTTCTCGTTGATCGAAAATGTACTTCAAACTTTTATGATCTATAAAGATCTCGCACGTTGCGCCGTACAAATAATGCCTCCAGATCTTCAGCGCAAAAATCACCGCTGCTAACTCCAGATCATGCGTTGGATAGTTTGTTTCGTGCTTCTTAAGCTGTCGTAAAGCATACGCGATTACTCTACCATGTTGCATAAGGACACATCCTAGTCCAACTCTTGATGCATCACAGTAAACGGTGAATCCTTCTGTTCCTTCTGGTAGTGCTAAGACTGGTGCCGTCGTCAGACACTCTTTCAGTTTCAGAAAATTGAGTTCACGTTGGTCTGTCCAGTTGAATTTTGCGTTCTTCTGAGTTAGCTTCGTCAAAGGTACAACGATCTTCGAAAAGTCCTGTACGAATCGTCTGTAGTATCCCGCCAATCCGAGAAAACTTCGGACTTCTGTAACTGATTCAGGCCGCTTCCATTCTATCACAGCTTCGATTTTCTTTGGATCAACCTTGATACCGTTTTGTGAAACCACATGACCTAAGAAAGCCACTTCCGTTAGCCAAAAATCACATTTTGAGAATTTGGCGTAAAGCTGATGCTCTCTTAGCGTCTGTAGTACTATCCGAAAATGCTGAGCGTGTTCTTCTTCTGTACGCGAATAGATCAAAATATCGTCGATAAATACGATCACGAACTGATCCAAGTACGGTTTGAATATCCTATTCATCAAGTCCATGAAGGCTGCTGGCGCGTTCGTCAATCCGAACGACATAACGAGAAATTCGTAATGACTGTATCGAGTTCAAAAAGCAGTCTTCTGAACATCATCATCGCGAATCTTCAGCTGATGATAGCCCGATCTCAGGTCGATCTTGGAGAAATACTTCGCTCCTTGTAACTGATCGAACAAATCGTCGATTCTAGGTAACGGATACTTATTCTTGACCGTCACCTTATTCAACTGTCGATAATCGATACAAAGTCGAACCGATCCATCTTTCTTTTTCACGAACAACACTGGTGCACCCCATGGGGATACACTCGGTCTGATGAAACCGCAATCAAACAACTCTTCTAGTTGATCTTTCAATTCCTTGAGCTCTGCTGGCGCCATTCGATAAGGAGGTATTGATATTGGCTTCGTACCAGGAGCCAATTCGATACAAAATTCAATCTCATGATCTGGGGGTAATCCAGGTAATTCCTCTGGAAAAACGTCTGGATACTCCGATACAACTGGTACATCACTTAAGTTCACACTTTTCTTCTCCACGTCTCGTACTATTGCAAAGAATCCTTGACATCCCTTCTTTAACATACGACAAGCTTTAATAGCCGAGATAATACTCTTAGAAGATTCCATCGTGTCACCCTAAATTGAAACCACTTCAATTCCAGGCGTGTTAAACGTTACCGTCTTCTTCCGGCAATCCACATTGGCGTAGTGCTGAGCTAGCCAATCCATTCCTAGTATGACGTCAAAAGCTAATACCTTGAGTAAAATCAAGTCAACTAACAAATCTTGTCCTTGAACTTTCACAGGACAAGATGGATAAACGATACTAACTTCCACACTCTCGCCAACTGGAGTAGCTACAGACAAAGGATTCCTAAGGTACGCTGGTTGCACTCCTAGCTTACTCGCAAAACTTGGCGAAACAAACGAATGCGTAGCGCCCGAATCAAATAAAACTAATGCGTCTTGAGTAGCGATAGGAAAAGTACCTTGCACCACAGCATTGGAAGCCTGAGCCTCCTGAGGATTCAGTGCAAAAACTCTAGCCTGACTCCCGCCAGCCTGCGAAGTCTGACCAATACCATAACCTCCGCCATTTCTTCCTCCTCGATTTGCGTAACCACGGCCTCTCTGGCCAGTGAAGGTACTCCTTGTCTGCTCATATCCTAACGCTGTCTGATGCGCAGTCCTCTGCTGCTGATAAGAAGGCTGCATCAAAGTAGTCATCGAACCCTGGGGTATCTGCCTCGGACAATCTCTGGCAAAATGGCCCCGTTGACCACAGTTGAAACATGCTCCAGTAGCAGTGTAGCACGCGACGTAGTGCCTCCTATTGCAGTTCAAACATAAAGGAACTCCGCCTCCCATGTCACTCATTGATCTGACACTAAATCTGGTGCCTGAGGTACTAACCCGTGTTCCACGTCGAGGCCTTTTGCGTTCTCGCTGACGCGGTGTGAATCGAGAATAATTCCCAACATATGACTGAGTAGGTGCACTCTGTATGCTACGAAACGTATTATCTCTCACAGGTGCAACATTAGAAGGGTCGGGAATTCTTCCAAAACGGATCAAAGAAACTTCCATTTGCCTAGCGCTGTCGATCAGTTGCAATAGGGTTCTTGCGATATCAGACGTCAGACTCACAAAGTCAGCTCCTATACCCTCTACAAACCTCGAGTTTACTCTAACTGGGTCTGCAGTCAGGTCTGGTGCAAACCTACTCACCCTGGTAAACTCCGTCACAAACTCTTGCACAGACCGATTACCTCTACTCAGGGTCAGCCACTGATTACGATAACTCTCCGTCACCGCATATGGTAAGAAAAACTCTCTAAAACGATTCACGAATTCAGCCCAAGTCATAATGTCCATGGTTGGCTGAATGTGTTGCTGGAACCAATCTTTCGCAGGTCGTTTCATTGACATTTCCATCATGATGACGGTTTGCCTCTCATTAGCTTGCAGACGTCGAGCGTTACGTTCTACTTCTTCGAGGAAATCGAGGGCATCACCTGAGCCGTCAAACTTAGTTGGCTTGAGGCGCATATAAGCCAAGACGATAGCTCGATCAGTGAAAGCAACGTTGCGTAACTGTTGATGCTGTAGTTGTTCACGATGCATATTCTGCACCTCAGCCTGATTAGCTTGCATAGCCGCAATTCCCGTAAGAAACTGATTTAGATCAAAACCCACAACATTAGGTTGCTGGGCTTGCGCTTGCACTCCAGGTGCCTGCGCCTGGGCCTCTTGGCCACCACCTCCACCCTGCACAGAAGACTCATCTTGAGCTTCTGGATGGACGTCATGCGCCCCTTCTATAACATTTCGTGTTGCAGCGGCAGCTCGCTCTGCTTCTTGTCTTTGGTCAGACATCCTGACCAAGACAAACAGCGTTACTTAGCCACATAATCGCATATCATTGCAAATGCATATCGTATTAAACGCGCATCTCATCACATGCGAACACACACGCAAGACAGACTCACATCCTAGAGGAAGAACTGAAATTTTGAAATCAAATGAATACATAACAAAGACAAGATTCGAATCCTATGTGCTGCAGTAGATTTCCTAGGAACTCGACCACTTAACATATATCTGAAATGAGCAATGGTAACTGGACCATGCTCGAATACCAACATTGTCACGACCCAATCTCATGGGCCGAGACCAGCGCTAGGGAATGGGAGTGGTTGCTCCGAAACCCGTAGCAGCCTAAAAACGTAAAATAATTTTTCGCGGAACATATACGTCTTGCATGACATACATAAACACGTGTCATGCAGAGGCACACATGCCAGGCATACATATCCTCTGGCAGTCTCAAATATCAAAACGCAGCTAGCGTAAAACATTTTAAAACTTTACAACATTAAAGTTATATTTACAGAAAACTATACATTACAGGCCGACTTGTAAAACACTTATCTACTGCAGCTCTAAGAGTAAAGTACTGTTTCTTTACATACTCAAAAATACAGACTTCTGGAAGTAGGATAGAAGTCCGTTGCTTCAAAGTGTCTTCATCCTGAAAGGAAATCTGTGAGGGGTCAGTATATTAGGATATACTGAGTGAGTTCATACATTTACTAATAAGTATCCAAATAAAACATAAAACCGTAATCAATCATATGCAGCCAAGTACAGGATCCGATTGAAATCCTAATCCTCTAACATGCTAGACATATGTACTCAGAGGAAAACTTATCCAATAGTCCGACCCGGGAGTATTCACACTCTAGCACGCTAGTCGCGACAAATCTCTTAATTCGAGTGGTGGGTCCAACCCACTAGATACGGGGCTCAGGTTACACTGTAACCGAATTTACTCTCGTATCACAGTGGTACATCTGACTTCGAAATTCGTGTTCTTAATCGTATTCACAGCTGTATCAAATTGAAATTGGTGATCACACAGTCCTATTGCCGCTCAATAGATAGCACGTTCCATCAGATCAATACTGGTTTCAAATCAAGCGTATATGCAATTCATATAGAGATTTCGCACTATAAACATGCAAATCAAATGCAAAGCAGTATAAAGTAATTGCTTAAATAAATACTTTAAAAGCAAATCGTATAAACTCACAGAAAACGCTTATCCAAAAATATGTCGGGGCTTTGAAACGTCAAACTTCCCGAACTACTGGTCCAGCTGCTTCTTGCCTCGCCAGATCTAAAACAAATTTTAAACATTTGACTGGTATTAGAATCCTATTCTAAGATTGACTCTAAACTCAAGACTCGACATATTGAACTCTCATTAACCGTCGTGCTTCTCACGTATATTCCGTTAAACGGCATTCAACTCGTTTACGGATCGTAAATCACTTTTAACTCAATCCTCTTTTAACCTCATTAGGTTAATGCCTCTAATTAAACAATAATTAATCGAATGTTAATCCATTTCAAATCTCGATATGCGCGTATATAATTTTCTCGAAAATCTAGGTCGATTGGCGAAAACACTGTGCGTACGTGCGTCTGCCTGTGCGATTGCACAGGGGACCGTGCGTCTGCACGGTGTGACTGTGCGTTCGCACAGTGCCTGACTGTGCGTTCGCACAGTCCGGCTGTGCGACGCACAGCCACGGGCCTTTGCCCGGGAGTCGATTCTGACATGCTCCTAGGCGTAAAAACGCCCTAAACGCATCCAAAACGCTATTTCTAACTTCAAAACATCCAAATACGATATTATAATCGATAAAACGAAAAAATCGTTCCGTGGCCTAAAATTTTGAATCGATATAACTCAAAATATATCCGTCTAAACGATAAAACTTCAAGCTTACCGTGATTTCCCGTCGAAATATGATCTTTTTGAGTTATAGAACGCCGGAAACGGCCGAGAAACGGAAACCGCGCGACGAACCGTCGAAAATGAAGCGAACGAGAGATATGAAAGAAATGAAGAAAATGGTTTCTGGAGAATTCCTTCATCATGAAGGATTTATATATATATTCTGGCTAATTTGCATTTTGGTCCTTGAAACTTTTCAAAAGTTTCAATTTAGTCCAAAACCTATTCGTGTCCAAATTTTAAACAGTCTCTAATCAACTTGAAACTTTTACCATAAATACTATATATTATTTCGCGGAGTTTGGCGAAATAATTATCGTTACGGGATTTATAATTTATTTTATATTAATTTCTGAAGTTAAATCCTCAAATCCCGCTAATTGACTTATTAAAATTTATTCTAAATTCCCGATATAATTAAATTAAATTCTCCTTAATTTAATTTATCGGAAATCACGACACGTAGCACGATTTAATTATCTTAAAATATTTTGGGGTATTACAGAGACCTCCTAATCAAGATAAAGAAGTTATAGAATATGCTATAAAAGCTTTATATAAGCTTGCTGAAAATGTTAACAAAGAGAAGACTTCAAAAGAGCAATTTGTCACTTTTCACATGAAGAAAAGTATGTTTGGAATGCTGCCAACACAAGTTGATGCAACTATCATGGATCTAATTGATTGGTGGTCAATTTATGGCTCGAAAACTCCAGAATTGCAAGAGATGGCTGTCAAAATACTATCACAACCTATTAGTAACTTTTCGGCGGAAAGAAATTAGAACACTTACTCTTATATTCTTAATGCTAAAAGAAATATGTTGAATGATAATAGGGCTGAAAAGTTGGTGTATGTGCATTCTAACATCCGTCTTCAATCAAGATTTTGTGATGGTTATAAAAATGGAGCTTATAAAAAATGGGACATATAACCAGAAGATACAGCTATAGATTACTCCAATGTGCAATTAAAAGATATGAGATGGACATTGGATGATGAAAATGCCAATGAAAATATGGAAGTTGCTGAAAATGCAGTAAAAACAGTACAACAATAAAAAGGAAGAGGCAAAAGAAAGTTCATTTTTTTTTGAATTTTAATTTCTGAAGTCATTTATTAGCTTAAGATGTTAATGGAATTAAAGAGGTTATAATATTTTATTAGATTTAAATTTTGTGTTATTTTTTATAAATGAATATATATATATATATATATATATATATATATATATATATATATATATATATATATATATATATATATATATATATACTGCTAATATTTTGTAAAATATGAATTTTATGTAAATATATATGTGAAGCATTCCGAACAAGAGAGGTTCAATGTACCGCATAAAAAAAGCGTACCAACTAATCTTACCCCTAACGTACCATAAAAAAAGTAAACAAACGTATTTCATTCCCGTTCCACGACCTGAAACGCAGCGTGTTCCGGGTAACACTGGTTGAGACGTTTAATAGAACTTCTAAGTCTTGAGAAAAACACTCTAAAGATATATATCTTGCATAACAAGAAGATTCTCAAATATATGTTTCTAGTTAGTGTAATTGGATCCATCAAGAAACAGTTTAAGCGCGATGAAGAAATTTTTGATTGTCATTTTTTATCGAAAAACGCTTGCAATTAAGTACAAAGAAAAGCACGAAGCTCTGATACTAATTGAAATCTCAAGCGGGGTATAAAAAAACCGAATAGGTAACCTTAGAATGGATGAATGAATTGTAAATGAAAGATTAAAATTCTTTTAAAGCGAAATAAAGAATTGAAAAAAGAAATAAAATTAGAGATATTGAGATTTGTAGTGATTCGAATTACAAATAGATTCTACATCCACTAATCAATCAAAGATTGAGATTTAAAATCTACTAATCAAGATTTACAGCGAATTTTCTAAACTAACTTCAAATTTAATGTTTTGTAACCAACCACTAACTACTGAGTTTTCTCAAAATTAAAACTCTAACTTACAAAAGGTGAGTTTTTTCAAAGTTGAACTCCAACTTACAATATAATTTTTAGGAATTAATAACCTAGAAATGTGAAGTTTATAAGCTTACTCCAAACTACAAAAACAATTGATTAATTTAAAGAAGATTTGAGAGTGTTGTTATTTCTAAGATGTAATTACTAACTTTTGAAACAACGCAAATAAATATATGTTTATACCATTGTAATACCCCAAAGTATTTTAAGATAATTACGTCGTGCCACGTGTCAAGATTTCCGATAAATTAAATTAAGGAGAATTTAATTTAATTATATCGGGAATTTAGAATAAATTTTAATAAGTTAGTTAGCGGGATTTGAGGATTTAACTTCAGAAATTAATATAAAATAATTTATAAATCCCGTAATGGATTTTATTTCGCCAAAGTCCGCGAAATAATTTTGTAGTATTAGTGGTAAAAGTTTCGAGTCAATCGGAGACTGTTTAAAATTTGGACGCGGATAGGTTTTGGGCTAAATTGAAACTTTTGAAAAGTTTCAAGGACCAAAGTGCAAGTTAGCCATTATATAAATAAGATCAGAATGATGAAATGAAGGATCCAGAGCCTTCAGTTTCATTTCTTTTTCCTTCTTAACGATCAACGCCGTTTTCATCGTACGATCTCCGTTTCTCGTCCGTTTTCGACGTTTAATAACTCGAATCGATCGTATTTCAAAGGGCGATAAAGGTAAGCAAGTCGTTTCTCCGTTTATTTGAGTATATTTGGTGGTATATCGAGTTAAACGATAGGTTTTTATAGTATCGAATCGTTTAATCGTTTTAAACTCGTTTTCTATCGTTTTCGCGTGTTTCCGACTAGCTTGATTGATGTTTTGATGAATCTAATGGCTCGGGAATGTTTTAGCACGTCGATAGGGCCGTTTTCAGCGGCCGGGGTCGTGCCCACGAAGGTGCACGACGTGCACAACATCATTGCACGTCGTGTAGGGGCACGACGTGCACCAGTGAGGTGCACGACGTGCACCCAAGGTGCACGACGTGCACTAGGGGGGTGCACGACGTGCACTAGGGGGGTGCACGACGTGCACCACCCCTCTTTTGAAGAGAATGACCCTAAAAACCTAATTTGATGATTCCCCATCCCGATATCGTCTCCCGGACTCCGAAAATGCGAGATTCGGACGTAAAACGAGTAAATTATGACTAGTTGTTTGGGATAAGTTAGTTTATGGATATCAATTGGTTTCATTGAGAAAACCTATATTCTCTATTGAGAATTGAATTGAGAAGTATTAAGACTTGAGAGAAGAATGATTCGTTTATCGGAAAAGATTACGTTTGAAGCACGACGGCTTATGTTTTGTGTCTTGTCGTGTCTCGAGTCTAGAGTCAATCTTAGAATAGGATTCTGATGTGAGTCAAATGTTTTGAAATTGTTTTAGATCCAGCAAGGCAAGAAGGAGCTGGCCAGGAGCTCGGGAAGCTTGAAGTTTCTAAAGCCCCGACGTATTTTTGGATACGCGTTTTCTGTGAGTTTATATGATTTGCTTTTAAAGTATTGATTTAAGCAATTATTTAATATTGCTTATTATTTGAACTGCATGTTTTATATGCGAAACTTTTATACGAATTGCATATGCTTGATTTGAAACTAGTATTGATCCGATGGAACGTGCTACCTATTGGGCGACAATAGGGCTGTGTGATCACCAGTTTTGATATAACTCAGCTGGGAGCTGATGATGAATATGAAATATACGATTGGGTTATGATTTCGATACGAGAGTGAACTCGGCTACGGTGTAGCCTGGAAGTCCCCGTATCTAGTGGCTGGGCCACCAGCGAGTTGGACTCGCAATTGATATTTATGATTGGGTTGATCGATCGATTATTAGCATGTTTGAGGATTAAGGTTTCAATCGGATCCTGTACTTGGCTGCATATGATTGAATATGATTTTATGTTTTATTTGAATACTTATTAGTAAATGTATGAACTCACTCAGTATATCCCAATATACTGACCCCTCACAGATTTCCTTTCAGGATAAAGACGCTTTGAAGCAACGGACTTCTATCCTACTTCCAGAAGTCTGTATTTTTGAGTATGTAAAGAAACAGTACTTTACTCTTAGAGCTGTAGTAGATAAGTATTTTGTTAGTCAGCTTGTATGTAAAGTTTTCTGTAAATATTACTTTAACGTTTTAAAGTTTTAAACGTTTTACGCTTGCTGCGTTAATTATGTTGTGACTGCCAGAGGATATGTGTGCCTGGCATGTGTGCTTCTGCATGACACGTGTTTACTTATGTCATGCATGACGTTATATTTCGCGAAAAATTATTTTACGTTTTTAGGCTTGCTACGGGTTTCGGAGCAACCACTCCCATTCCCTAGCGCTGGTCTCGACCCTGAGATTGGGTCGTGACAATGTTGGTATCAGAGCATGGTCCAGTTACCATTGCTTATGTCAGAAGAGTGATTGATTTTTATAGGATTCTACTGCAGCACATAGAACTCGAGTCTTGTCTTGTCTTTGTACGTATTCATTTGACTTTCAAACTTTCAGCTTTTCCTCTAGGATGTGAGTCTGTTATACGTGTGTGTTCGCATGTGATGAGATGTGCGTTTAATACGGTATGCGTTTCTGATAATATGCGATTATGTGGCTAAGTAACGTTGTGTGTCTTTGTCAGGATGTCTGACCAACGACAAGAAGTAGAGCGAGCTGCCGCTGCAGCACGTAACGTTATAGAAGGGGCGCATGATGTCCATCCAGAAGCTCAAGATGAGTCTTCTGTTCAGGGAGGAGGTGGTGGCCAAGAGGCCCAGGCGCATGCACCTGGAGTGCAAGCGCAAGCCCAGCAACCTAATGCTGTGGGTTTTGATCTGAATCAGTTTCTTACGGGACTTGCGGCTATGCAAGCTAATCAGGCAGAGGTGCAGAATATGCATCGTGAACAACTTCAACAGCAACAGCTACGTAATGTTGCTTTCACTGACCGAGATATCGTTTTGGCTTATATGCGCCTCAAGCCAACTAAGTTTGACAGTACAGGCGATGCTCTCGATTTCCTCGAAGAAGTAGAACGTAACGCTCGACGCCTGCAAGCTAATGAGAGGCAGACCATCATTATGGTGGAAATGTCATTGAAAGGACCTGCGAAAGATTGGTTTCAGCAGCATATTCAGCCAACCATGGACACTATGACCTGGGCTGAATTTGCAAACCACTTTAGGGAATACTTTTTACCCTATGCGGTGACAGAGAGTTATCGTAGTCAGTGGTTGACCCTGAGTAGAGGCAATCGGTCTGTGCAAGAGTATGTGACGGAGTTTACCAGGGTGAGTAGGTTTGCACCAGACCTGACTACAGACCCAGTTAGAGTGAACTCAAGGTTTGTAGAGGGTCTAGGAGCTGAATTTGTAAGTCTGACGTCTGATATCAGAAGAACCCTAGTGCAATTGATCGATAGCGCTAGGCAAATGGAGGTTTCTTTGATCCGTTTTGGGAGGATTCCCGATCCTTCCATTGTTGCGCCTGTGAGGAGTGATGTGTTTCGTAGCATACAGAGCGCACCTACCCAATCATACGTCAGAAGTTATTCTCGACGCCCATCACGTCAGCAGAGAAATAAGAAAGCCCGGTATGAAACTAGAATCAGTACTTCAGGCACCGGATTTAGTGCCAGATCGATGAGTGACATGGGAGGCGGAGTCCCTATATGTTTGAATTGTAATAAGAGGCACTACGGCGCGTGCTATATTGCTACTGGAGCATGCTTTAACTGTGGTCAACGGGGCCATTTTGCTAGAGACTTTCCGAGGCAGATGCCCCAAGGCTCGATGACTACTGTAGTACAACCTTCTTATCAGCAGCAGAGAACTGTGCAGCAGATAGCGTCAGGATATGATCAAACAGGAAGTACCTTTACTGGCCAGAGAGGCCGTGGCTATGGAAATCGTGGAGGAAGAAATGGCGGAGGACGCGGTACTGGTCAGACTTCGCAGGCTGGCGGAAGTCAGGCTAGGGTCTTTGCACTGAATCGTCAGGAGGCTCAGGCTTCCAATGCTGTGGTGCAAGGTATCTTTCCTATCGCTTCTCAGGACGCATTAATTTTATTTGATCCGGGCGCTACGCATTCGTTTGTTTCGCCTAGTTTTGCTAGTAAGCTAGGAGTGCAACCAGCGTACCTTAGGAACCCTTTATCCGTAACTACTCCAGTCGGAGAGAGTGTGGAAGTTAGTATTGTTTACCCGTCTTGTCCTGTCAAGGTTCAAGGGCGAGACTTATTAGTGGATTTGATTTTACTCGAAGTATTAGCTTTTGACGTCATACTAGGAATGGATTGGCTAGCTCAGCACTATGCCAATGTGGATTGCCGGAAGAAGACGGTAACGTTTAACACGCCTGGAATTGAAGCGGTATCAATTCAGGGTGATAAGATGGAATCTTCTACGAGTATTATCTCAGCTATTAAAGCTTATCGCATGTTGAAGAAAGGATGTTAAGGATTCTTAGCGATAGTACGAGACGTGGAGAAGAAAAGCGTGAACTTAAGTGATGTACCAATTGTGTCGGAATATCCAGACGTTTTTCCAGAGGAGTTACCTGGATTACCAACAGATCGCGAGATTGAGTTTTGTATCGAATTGGCTCCTGGCACGAAGCCGATATCGATACCTCCTTATCGAATGGCGCCAGCAGAGCTCAAAGAACTTAAAGATCAACTAGAAGAATTGTTTGATCGTGGTTTCATCAGACCGAGTGTATCCCCGTGGGGTGCACCAGTGCTATTTGTGAAAAAGAAGGATGGATCGCTTCGACTTTATATCGATTATCGACAGCTGAACAAGGTGACGATCAAGAATAAGTATCCGTTACCTAGAATCGACGATTTGTTCGACCAGTTACAAGGAGCGAAGTACTTTTCCAAGATCGACTTGAGATCAGGCTATCATCAGCTGAAGATTCGTGATGATGATGTTCAGAAGACTGCTTTTCGAACTCGATACGGACATTACGAATTCCTCGTTATGTCATTCGGATTGACGAACGCGCCAGCAGCCTTCATGGACTTGATGAATAGGATATTCAAACCGTACTTAGATCAATTCGTGATCGTGTTTATCGACGACATTTTAATCTATTCACGTACAGAAGAAGAACACGCTCAACATCTGCGGATAGTACTACAGACGCTAAGAGAGCATCAGCTTTACGCCAAATTTTCTAAATGTGAATTTTGGCTAACGGAAGTGGCTTTCTTAGGTCACGTGGTTTCACAAAGCGGTATTAAGGTTGATCCAAAGAAGATCGAAGCTGTGATAGAATGGAAGCGGCCTGAATCAGTTACGGAAGTTAGAAGTTTCCTTGGTTTAGCAGGGTACTACAGACGATTTGTATAGGATTTTTCAAAGATCGCTGTACCTTTGACGAAGCTAACTCAGAAAAATGCGAAGTTCAGCTGGACGGATCAGTGTGAGCTCAGTTTTCTGAAACTGAAAGAGTGTCTAACGACGGCACCAGTCTTAGCACTACCAGAAGGAACGGAAGGATTCACAGTATACTGTGATGCATCAAGAGTTGGACTAGGATGTGTCCTTATGCAACATGGTCGAGTAATAGCGTACGCGTCGCGACAGCTCAAGAAGCACGAAACAAACTACCCGACGCATGATCTGGAGCTAGCAGCAGTGATATTTGCGCTAAAGATCTGGAGACATTATTTGTACGGCGCTACGTGCGAGATCTTTACAGATCATAAAAGCTTGAAGTACATTTTCGATCAACGAGAGTTGAACCTCAGACAACGAAGGTGGATGGAGTTACTAAAGGATTATGATTGCACGATACAATATCATCCAGGCAAGGCCAACGTAGTGGCGGATGCCTTAAGCAGAAAGTCGGCAGGAAATCTCGCGCACGTTACAACGACGTGGCGGAGGCCATTAATCAATGAGATTCATACGATGTTTAGCCAAGGGATGGAGTTCGAGATTTCATCTCTCGGAAACCTAATGGCTCAGTTAACGATACGATCGACGTTGATAGATCAGATCAAAGAGTTGCAAGCGGACGACCCTCAATTGAAGCATCTAATTGAGGAAGTTCAACAAGGAAAGAGTCAAGATTTCAGTATCGTCAACGGAATGCTGAAATACGGCAATCGAATGTGTGTTCCAGATGTGGAAAACTTAAGACAGAAGATCATGGAAGAGACTCATGGAACGATGTATAACGTTCATCCAGGTTCCACGAAGATGTATCACGACATTAAGACAACGTACTGGTGGAGCGGAATGAAGAAAGATATCGCAGAGTTTGTGGCTAAATGCCCGACTTGTCAGCAAGTCAAATTGGAGCATCAACGACCTTACGGATTTCTTCAACCGTTGCCCATTCCGGAGTGGAAATGGGAGCAGATCACGATGGATTTCGTAATCGGACTACCCAAGACGCAGAAAAGTTTTGACTCTATTTGGGTAATCGTGGATCGTTTGACGAAGTCAGCGCACTTCATTCCGATTAAGACAACGTATTCTGCAGCAAAGTTGGCAGAGATTTACATCGATAAGATCGTGAGCCTACACGGAGTTCCCGTGTCAATCGTTTCAGATAGAGGTTCCTTATTTACCTCTCATTTTTGGAAGAGCTTACAAGACGCGTTAGGAACACGATTGAATTTCAGCACTGCGTTTCATCCTCAGACAGACGGTCAGTCTGAGCGAACGATTCAAACATTAGAAGATATGCTTCGACTATGCGTATTAGACTTCGGAGGTAGTTGGGATACGTACCTACCTCTAGTCGAGTTTGCCTATAACAATAGCTATCATTCAAGCATCGAGATGGCTCCTTACGAAGCATTATACGGTCGCAAGTGTCGATCCCCTATCTGTTGGGACGAAGTCGGTGAACGAAAGCTCACTGGAGCAGAGATCATCCAGATTACGTCAGAAAAAGTACCATTGATAAAGCAGCGTTTGACTACTGCTTCTAGTCGACAGAAGAGTTACGCGGACCCCAAGAGGAAAGATATCGAATTTAAGATCGGAGATTACGTGTTTCTCAAAGTATCACCGATGAGGGGAGTTATTCGTTTCGGAAAGAAGGGCAAGTTGGCTCCGAGATATGTCGGACCGTATCAGATCATGGAACGCATAGGCTCTGTTGCCTACAAGCTAGATTTGCCACCAGAGATGTCGCAAGTTCATCCTGTTTTTCATATTTCCATGCTCCGGAAATATGTACCAGACCCTTCTCGAATAATCCAACCGCAAGTGGTGGACGTGAGCGAGGAACTGACTTACGAAGAACGGCCAGTGCAGATTGTCGACACGCAGATACGACAATTACGAACAAAGAGGATTCCAATGGTGAAAGTTCTTTGGAGAAGTCAATCCGTAGAAGAGTGCACGTGGGAAACGGAAGAGGATATGAGGCGGAAGTATCCATATCTATTTACTCAAGGTACGTGGCTAAATTTTAAATTCGAGGACGAATTTATTTTAAGGGGGGGTGAATGTAATACCCCAAAGTATTTTAAGATAATTACGTCGTGCCACGTGTCAAGATTTCCGATAAATTAAATTAAGGAGAATTTAATTTAATTATATCGGGAATTTAGAATAAATTTTAATAAGTTAGTTAGCGGGATTTGAGGATTTAACTTCAGAAATTAATATAAAATAATTTATAAATCCCGTAATGGATTTTATTTCGCCAAAGTCCGCGAAATAATTTTGTAGTATTAGTGGTAAAAGTTTCGAGTCAATCGGAGACTGTTTAAAATTTGGACGCGGATAGGTTTTGGGCTAAATTGAAACTTTTGAAAAGTTTCAAGGACCAAAGTGCAAGTTAGCCATTATATAAATAAGATCAGAATGATGAAATGAAGGATCCAGAGCCTTCAGTTTCATTTCTTTTTCCTTCTTAACGATCAACGCCGTTTTCATCGTACGATCTCCGTTTCTCGTCCGTTTTCGACGTTTAATAACTCGAATCGATCGTATTTCAAAGGGCGATAAAGGTAAGCAAGTCGTTTCTCCGTTTATTTGAGTATATTTGGTGGTATATCGAGTTAAACGATAGGTTTTTATAGTATCGAATCGTTTAATCGTTTTAAACTCGTTTTCTATTGTTTTCGCGTGTTTCCGACTAGCTTGATTGATGTTTTGATGAATCTAATGGCTCGGGAATGTTTTAGCACGTCGATAGGGCCGTTTTCAGCGGCCGGGGTCGTGCCCACGAAGGTGCACGACGTGCACAACATCAGTGCACGTCGTGCAGGGGCACGACGTGCACCAGTGAGGTGCACGACGTGCACTAGGGGGGTGCACGACGTGCACCACCCCTCTTTTGAAGAGAATGACCCTAAAAACCTAATTTGATGATTCCCCATCCCGATATCGTCTCCCGGACTCCGAAAATGCGAGATTCGGACGTAAAACGAGTAAATTATGACTAGTTGTTTGGGATAAGTTAGTTTATGGATATCAATTGGTTTCATTGAGAAAACCTATATTCTCTATTGAGAATTGAATTGAGAAGTATTAAGACTTGAGAGAAGAATGATTTGTTTATCGGAAAAGATTACGTTTGAAGCACGACGGCTTATGTTTTGTGTCTTGTCATGTCTCGAGTCTAGAGTCAATCTTAGAATAGGATTCTGATGTGAGTCAAATGTTTTGAAATTGTTTTAGATCCAGCAAGGCAAGAAGGAGCTGGACTAGGAGCTCGGGAAGCTTGACGTTTCTAAAGCCCCGACGTATTTTTGGATAAGCGTTTTCTGTGAGTTTATATGATTTGCTTTTAAAGTATTGATTTAAGCAATTATTTAATATTGCTTATTATTTGAACTGAATGTTTTATATGCGAAACTTTTATACGAATTGCATATGCTTGATTTGAAACTAGTATTGATCCGATGGAACGTGCTACCTATTGGGCGACAATAGGGCTGTGTGATCACCAGTTTTGATATAACTCAGCTGGGAGCTGATGATGAATATGAAATATACGATTGGGTTATGATTTCGATACGAGAGTGAACTCGGCTACGGTGTAGCCTGGAAGTCCCCGTATCTAGTGGCTGGGCCACCAGCGAGTTGGACTCGCAATTGATATTTATGATTGGGTTGATCGATCGATTATTAGCATGTTTGAGGATTAAGGTTTCAATCGGATCCTGTACTTGGCTGCATATGATTGAATATGATTTTATGTTTTATTTGAATACTTATTAGTAAATGTATGAACTCACTCAGTATATCCCAATATACTGACCCCTCACAGATTTCCTTTCAGGATAAAGACGCTTTGAAGCAACGGACTTCTATCCTACTTCCAGAAGTCTGTATTTTTGAGTATGTAAAGAAACAGTACTTTACTCTTAGAGCTGCAGTAGATAAGTATTTTGTTAGTCAGCTTGTATGTAAAGTTTTCTGTAAATATTACTTTAACGTTTTAAAGTTTTAAACGTTTTACGCTTGCTGTGTTAATTATGTTGTGACTGCCAGAGGATATGTGTGCCTGGCATGTGTGCTTCTGCATGACACGTGTTTACTTATGTCATGCATGACGTTATATTTCGCGAAAAATTATTTTACGTTTTTAGGCTTGCTACGGGTTTCGGAGCAACCACTCCCATTCCCTAGCGCCGGTCTCGGCCCTGATATTGGGTCGTGACAACCATTGCGTACCACATTGCTCTTTGCCAATAATTGAAGAAAGAACAAAAAACCCGTTTGTGTAACCCATGAAGTAATAAATACAACGTTTCAATATTGGCGGATGCCGATGAAGTTCACACCCGGCGATCTCACCCGCAGACTATAGTTCGCACCTGCAAACTCTGATTTGGGAAATGCCCCGACAATTCTTTTTGCTTAGATATCATCTTTTAATTGAACAACATATAACACATTACATTTGTCTTGTAATCATCCATGCTTCGCATCCGTGAACTCCATGCTTCGCATACGTGAACTCCATGCTTCGCATACGTGAACTCCATTTCTTCACGTCGGCAAATTAATTCGCTCCCACCATCGTAAAAGTTGGCACTCGCGAGCCATCTCAATCATTCTTTAGTCTGGAAAAGTTCGCACTCACGAACTTACACCAGAACTTTTAAATTTCAAAATATGATTTTTGTTAGAGGAGTGATATAATCATAGCGTTTTATAATATTTATACACACTTAATATAAGAATTAGAGCACTTCTTGTTGGTTTTCATTATCAAAAGGAGATATTAAATTGGTTAAAGGCAATATAAAGAAGCAAAATTCAAATTAGACAAAACATCACATATAAATACATAAAAAACAACACATATCACGACGGAAACTCGTCGAAGCACACATCACTCATCCGAAACACACGTCAAGATAAGAGGCGTTATTTTGTATATTTTTTTTGAATTAGGTTATAAATCAGGCCGAATCAAATATACATGATAAAAGACTATATTAAAATCCAAAATTTAAAAATAAAATAAAATATATAATATCAATAGATAAGATTTTAATAATTTTTGAATATATAACCATATAGGAGATTTAGATTAGATTTTGAAATTATGCTTTATTAAATATCTAAAAATTAGTATATAATAATAAATTTAAGTTAAATTCATATTAATTTTAAGAGCAAATTACTCTAAGGTACCTCGCATTTGTCATAATTCACAGTTTGATACCTCTTGTTTGAAAATCAAACGATTTGGTACCTCAGTTTTGATTTTATAACTATAAGGTCCTTCCGTTAAATGTAGGTACTCAATCGTTAACGGAATGAAATGTGAGGTACCAAATCGTTTACAAATGAGGTACCTATCGTTTACATAATTGAAACTGAGGTACCAAATCGTTTGTATAATTGAAATTGAGATACCAAATCGTTTGAAAGTAAATTTCAAATTATTAACGGAACTAACAGAAGGACCTTATAGTTTACAAAATCAAAACTGAGGTACCAAATCGTTTGATTTTCAAAAAAGGGGTACCAAATTGTGAATTATGATAAATGTAAGGTACCTTAAAGTAATTTGCTCTAATTTTAAACTTATTATTGCTAATCGCCTCCTACCTAAACCTTCGTTACAGACTAGTAGTAAACTACAGGGTTTATGAGTTAGAAAAAAAAAATTAGGGCTTGTCTGTCAGTTACATTCATCAAGATTATCAAGTCGCCTAAATCAAAGATGGCGCTAAAGATTAATCCATAGCATCATACAAGTTAATTTCTTTTCTTTTTTAATTTCTCCGATTAAGATTCTGTAAATTTACAAATACCTAATTGTTTTCGTTTCTCTGTGTGGTTTAGCAATGGCGGACGGTGTTTCGGTCAAGCAGTCGGCTCCTCCTGCTGCAAATAATCAATGCTGTAAAGCGGTACGCCATGTTTGAAATTCTTTTTAAATTTCGATTTGAAAATTTGTAAATTTGAACATATTTGTTAAATTTTTGAACAGTGGAGAAAGAAATGTTTGAAGCTAGAAGCTGGAAGGAAACATTTAAAAGAAGCTGTGCAGATTCTTTATGAACAAGTCGATAAGATTCAAGCCGAGAAGCTTGCTATCAAGAAAGGTGAAATTAAATGTTATTTTTTTTTTGCATTATTGGACGTGTTAAATAGATAACACCGTCGTTGGATTTTAAACATTAGAAAGTTGTAAAAATCACTTTAATTTGTTAAATCATATATTTAGATATATAGGCCTGCACGAGTTTAGATTAGTGGTCTAAGCCTCAACCATTTAATCACGGGTTCAAACCCGGCTACGCCCTTTCTAATAAATGAAGTGGTTGAGATTAGGCTGCCGGCCTTTATAGGCCGGAATTGCCAGGTATGTGGGTTTACCTGGCGGGCGGTCCACATCCCGGGGTTTGACAGTGATCCTGGGCTTTGTCTCGGGGAGTGAGTCCTCGTCCCAAAAAAATATATATTTAGATATCATGTATTTGGATACTATTTCTGCTTATGCTTTTGTTGCGATGAAGTCGGAATTAACTTTTTAAGGAATTAACTCCTAATACTGTAAGTTTGCTAGAAAGAGAACCGCTTTTCCATTAGAAGCACCTAATGGTATTTGAAAATATGACATGTATATGTTTTAATATTCTTTTATACCTCTTGATAGTGTATAATGTTTCACTGTTTTTTTGCAGCATGTGAGGAAGAACAGGCACAAGCAGCAACTGTGAAAGAGAAAGACTTGGCAGCCAGAGTTGCTTTAGAGAGTGAGGTTTGTTCTTTAAAGTCAGAGGTATCTTCTTTAAAACAGACATGCAATACTGATGTGGTAGATAACAAGGGGGAATTGAAGCTTCTGAAGGATAATGTTTCTAAAGCAGAAAAGGAAATTGTGCGGCTTAAAGCACTTGTTGAGAAGGAGAAAACAAGAGCTGATTCTGAAAAAAAGAGTGCCGAGGCACAGAAAAAAAGTGCTTCTGAAGCTTGGAAACTTATGAAAGCTGAAAAGATCAAGGCTGATGAAGAGAGGAAGCTTGCTTTTACTCAAGAGAAGAAGGCTGAAGAATATCGTTTGCAGTTGGAGGCATGTAGGAAAGAAGCTGAGGAAGCCAAGTCAAAGTTGGTTTTTGAGGCAAATAAGTTTGAAGAGGCAGGCAAAACGTTAGAAGCAGAAAAGCATAAAGTGATCAAAGAGAGGAAAAGTGATGATTCAGAGATGGCTAAAATAGAGGAGCAAAAGAGGCTCGTGGAAGCAAATGAGAAGAAATTCATGGAAGAAAAAAGCCGTGCTGATAATCTTTCTCAGCAGCTGGAGGAGGCTAGGCAAAAGATTGAGGATTTACAGAAGGATATAAATAACATTATTCCCTCCAGGAATTTGGATTCTGAATATCCATGTGATCAAAGTAAGGCTCACACCATGAATACAAAAATCTCCTTCGTACCCCAAAAAGAAAATTTAGATGTTCAAGATAAGATGAGGGAGGTAAAGTTTTTCCAAGATTGTATTTCTGAAGGGGAAAAGCAAATCAGTTATCTCAAAGTGCTTCTTGAGAAAGAGAAAGAAAAGGCAGATCATATAAAGAAAAATGCTGAAGAAGAGAAGAAGAGTTCTGCTGAAGCATGGACATTTGTAAAAGTGGAAAAGGAGAAGGTTGATGAAGAAAAGAAGAATGTTGATATTGAACGGAAGAAGGCTGATAACTATCGCATTCAGTTGGAGGCATTGAGGAAAGATGCTAATGCAACAAAAGCAAAGCTAAAATCTGAGATATTACAGCTTAAAAAGGCAATTAAAGAATTGGAAAAGGAAAAGCGTAAGATACATGAGGAAGTAATGAAAAGGTTTGAGGATGCAAAACAGAACGCAATGGTAGAGAAAAAAGCTACAGAAATAAGACTGGTTGAAGCAGAAGAGCAACGGAAGCTTGTGGAAGAGAACAGGAAGATGGCATTGGAAGAAAAATCGCGTGCTGATCAGCTGTCTTGTCAGCTTGAGGAAAGCAGACATAAAGTTGAGGATCTGCAGAAGCAAATCCAAGAAATTTTGTCTTCTAGAAAACCAGTTGAGGCTTCTACTATTTTACCGAGGAAAGGCAGGAATGCAGAAACCAGAAACTTGAAGCTTTTAGAGAAACAGTTGAAGCTTGAAAAGATGCGTCTAAATTATGCCAAGCAAGTAGCAAACTTGGAAAAGAACCGCAATAGCATTCTACAAAAAGAACTGGCTCATATTAATATGGATTCAGTTCAAATTTCGCGACGTCTGGGTGCCCTGGATAAATGGTTTAAATGTAGAGAGGATTTAGAAAAGGTTAGCATACTTAATTGCATTATCTGTGACACTTTTTTTTTCTTCCCCAGTTCGGAATTATCTTATTTTCTTTCTTAATGGTGGCCGTGGAATTCATTTAAGAATAGCATACAGGTTTTGGCTTTTGTTACTGTGCTTTGCTGGTGGTTGGTTTTTCTCAGAAGCTTGTTTACCTGGTGGCTCTTTTTTGAAATGATCTGGTGCGTAGAGCATATAATTTGCTCTTAGTAGTTCTTCTCTTCCTATGAATATTTTCAGGATTCTTTGCAGTCAAAATGTGTCTATTGCAATTGTGGTTTGAAAATCCCTCTTCACCCTATGGATGAGTAGCACAAGCTCTCCTCTCTTTATTTTGCTCAGTCTCTCTTCCCCCCCTTCATTTTCATGATTTCTTTTGCTGGAAAATGCCTTCTGGATCATATAGTAAATACCTTCCCCTGTTCCCCTTCATTTTCATGATTTCTTCGGCTGATATGCCTTCTGGATCACATATTAAAAGTACCTCCCCTCTTTCATGTTAAAGCATCTGTACAATCATCTACCGTTTTTGATTTATATTGTTGCACATTTTAATAAAATATCTATCACGCCAAAGTTATGGAAGTTCCTGGATTATGTGAAATAAGAGTAGTACCAAAGGCACCTTATGATTTCATAATAAAAAATGGAAAATTGGTGTATATAGAGATGCAACTCATTCATTTGATGTTGTATCTTCAGCTGGTAGACATAATAGGATGTTGTACCCCGCATAGCCTTTTGAATCTTTTATCTACCTTCTGCTATTTTTGGTTCCACATTGCAATGTCGGCATTTTATGCTGTGTGGTTCAACTTGCATGCGATAATAATTTTATGCTCTGCTGGTTACATATAGGAACTTCAATCTTAGATTGTCATTTCATCTCTTGACTTTAATAGTTCTCATAGTTGTCTTTTCTACATCATCCAAATTTTCCCGACTTCTTTTTAGCTAACCGGTGTTTTGATGCACTTTACAGGCGGAAAACATGAGAAGTTCAAAGTTGAAGAGGAAATTCTCTGATTTAGAACCATTTCCTATGTATGCTCAGACTGAAAAAAAACTTGTCAAGTCTAGTTGCTTGGCTATGGCTGGCTTTGACCCTATCAGGGAAAGTACTGTGTTGCAATTCCCTTTATCTGGAGGGAATTGTACTGCATCTATTTCAGGTATTGATTCTAAATTGGAGCCTCTGCATGGAGGCTCTTCTCAAAAATTGTTACAGAATTCTGCAATGAATTCCAGTTCAGCATCATTTTCTGATGGTCAGTTGGCCGGCTCACAGGAAAGGGGTGCTTTTGTTTCCATAACACCAGAGAAATGCGTACAGGAAAATGACGGACAAACAACTTCTTGCATGTCTGGTGAAGTGACCAAAACACAGGGCAATGGGAATCTTGCTGTCGTGGCTGAAAATAGTGTTAAAAGTCCTCAAAGAATTTATGCTCTTGGAAAAATTAATGGACGTGCAAGAAAGTTTAATAGTGCTCTCAGTGCAATTGAATCTGTTGAAATTTTGTGTTCAGAGGGTAAGAAGTTGCATATGCAGATGGAAGAGAAACTTTATCTCTTGCATGGCATGATAAACGGGGAAACAAACAAACAGGTAGAGGAACCAAAATATGTGGAAGTATGTGTGCACGATGATGTATATAACAAATTTGAGAAGGGTCAGAAGACACGGAAGGGTTCTTGTGATGAGAGGTCAAGAACACAGCAATTATGCACCATTAATGAGCAGGAAAAGATTACACAAACGGGAAATCATATCAATGGTGATGTAAATGTGTGCAGACTCGGCTCATCTTCTACCATATCTTCCTTGGGAATCCCACAGGAATGCGTCAAGGGATTAAATGATTCTCCAGGAAATGATCTTGAAACTTTGAAAATTGTTGAGCATATAGAAAATGGGGATTATATGAAATTGTTAGACCTGGATAATATTGCAGATGAGGAATGTTATAGAAGAGCAGTGAAAATGCCCTTGTCCCCTACTCTTCCTGATATTGAAATTTCTGATATTGAGATGTTTGATATCAGGAAGTCAAAAGTAGTTAGTAGCTTCAATGGAGGAATGTCATACGAGAGGGATGTTGTGGTCCCTTCTTACAGTTTTGATGTTGGAATTAGTTCCAACAACATGAGATGCAATGCCTCAAGAACTCCCTTTATTGAACTACTGCATGAGGATGAAGGACTTGTTGACTCACTTCATATGTTAGGGAATGGAAATGGCTACTTCACCGTTGACACTGAAAGAATTTCTGAAAGACAGCCTAGGGACCCT
The DNA here is from genome assembly GCF_937616625.2 of Mercurialis annua. Lineage (NCBI taxonomy): Eukaryota > Viridiplantae > Streptophyta > Magnoliopsida > Malpighiales > Euphorbiaceae > Mercurialis > Mercurialis annua. Next base: position 9,601,090 of record NC_065570.1, read on the forward strand.
GAAGTTGTTGAAATGCTAAAAACATCAAGTTCTGGTATTGAAGGCCTGAAGTCCTTAAACATTAAATCTGGAAGCGAACTTGGCTGTGTACAGGACAGTATTCCTGCATTCTGTGTGGTGTTTTCTAATGTTACTGACTGTACGACTGTTTCTAGAATATTTTGTGCCACAAGAACCTGTGCGATCCGATACTCTTTAGATAGTGAAAGAGAATGCACGGTGCAAAAGATCTTGCATGCTCTTAAAATGGAAGAGAAACTTTTACCCAAGTAAGTAATGATCCCCATATACTTGAAAAGGTGTTTATGATATATCAACCATTTACAAACTTTAAGGATTTTTTTTTTCTTAAAAACTGATAGTTGTATATTTCAAGGGAAGTACATTTCTTTAGTCCACAAATAGTGGGTTATTAGCCAAAATGGTACCTAACCTTTGTACCTTATATCAAAATGGTACCTAACCTTTGTACCTTGTATCAAAATGGTACCCATAGATTGACACATTAGGTTGACCATAACTTCTATTATTGCGTTTGCACTTATTAGTTTATTTGATTTGTCATTTGATGTGAAAACAAATAAAACAAAAAATTTATTTCGGGTGCCACATCATTAAAAGTGGCCAGATTTTATAAAAAAACTGATCTAAAACAAATAATATAAGTTATGGTACCAAAAAGATACAAATTAAAGGTTGGGTACCATTTTGATACAAGTTATTAAGGTTGGGTACTATTTTGGCTATTACCCACAAATAGTTTTGAAATTGGTTTTCTGTGTTTCCAAGGATGAAACTCAGCTTTTCTTTTACTTGTTACAGGGAGAAGGCCTGTGTTTTTTTCACATTGTTGCTGCTTAATTTTTCTTGGTGTACTTCGTTGAGATCTGAAAGATCTGCAGATAAGGGTTTTTTTCTTTGCCTAGATTCCTATGGTCGCCAATTTAGTGCAGGTATGTCAATGTGGTACATGATCAAGCGTTCTGTCTTCTTAAAGGAGTTCTATCTTTTCCTTACAGTTTTTATCTTCTAATTGTCCTTGTTTTGGTCTTTTTATTAAACTTATTATCTTTTCTATATCTTTAGTGGCGTCTGATGTTGAGGCGAGGAGTTTGCTGGCACACTTCTGTTCTTGGGATGAAGTGGTTGGTCTCATTGAAGACTTTCTCATTAATGGACGATTGATGGTGCACACAGATGCATCTTCTGAAACATTGAATGGATGCGATTTAAGGATGAATATCAGCATAGAGGGTATGCACATTAATTTATCCTCTAAACCAGCTTCAGCTGACCAATTGGTGGCGGGGAGCACCATATTAGCATCAGTATGTTCAGCAATAGACCACATTGAGTTTCTCTGTGAGGCTTCTTACAATCTATTGCGGTGTTGTAAATATGATGCGGCTGTTTTATTAACCATACTTCATGTTTTTTCTTACCTGGGTGGCGATAAATTTTTCTCTTTGAAGGAACACGGTTTGATAATGACTGTGTTGAAATCAATAGTAGTTCTTCTCGAGGGGGAGAACTCATCTGATACTTCAGATTCTTGTCTTTCACCTTCTCATGAGGTTAGAAGTAAGCTCCACCTGTCCGCTGAATGCCCGTTTGGTACAGAGTCGGTGGATATGGTTATATCATTGCTCTTGGAAAAGCTTCATAGTCATGCATTTTCAGTAATCATGCACCCACATCTGACGGAATCAATTAATTCATCAAATTTCCATGTCCTCCGACATGAGGATAATGCTAGTCAGAGTTCAAGTCATGAACAAATATTTGGAGCACATGGTGTGTACTCTGGTGGTTTAGATAAGTGTTCAGTGTCCTCTACTCATGCAAACTCTGGAACTTCATTTGACCTCAATGATGTCCTGTCGTTGGTGGAACTGGTTGCTGGTTACACGGTATGCGACTCAATTTGATTAATTGATTTTTTATTTTTTACTTTTCTTAATGATATTATTATAATTCTCTCATAGTTCTTGAATGTGCTTATGGCCCTGGAAATGATTTTTAGCTGTTTTTCTTATGGGTTTAATATGATATATGATCCTACACCTTCAGTAGTCAAGTTTGTTGGTAAATCTTTTACTGTCATAGATAACCAAAGATTTATGCAGTTGTTGTTTTACTATGTTTACGATTTAATGATTCAGCAATCAATGGCTCTGTTAACATGGTCTATGTTTTGAGGTTCACATTTAATATGCTAACGGAATACTTTAGTTTCAAGAACCTTGGTAGTCGGTTGGGTTTGTCAGATGTAGTTCTCTTCTATTAAGAAATTTGATTATTTACTCTAAAAGGGCTAGGTTCAAGGTTCAAGGTAGATACATTGTTTTGAAGTTTGAAGTAAGGTTGTATGATTGGCATAAAATCTTGTCATGAAGAAGCTAACCAGTTCAAACTTCAATGTAATATCTTTGCTAGTGTTTGTACCAGACTTTAAGGAATTGCTTTCATTTATTTCTGCAAAGTGGAACAAAGAAGCCTATAAAATTGTATTTTCTTTTGTATTTTTCTTGTTCACTTGTGGCTTAAGCCTTAAGCTGACAATTTGTATTTTTCTGTCGTTTACTAGAGCTGGGACTGGATATGTGGCAAAGTTATACCGGTGTTACTGGAATTTCTGGGAAGATCTTTACCAGAAGACTTTGCTGTTGCTGTTGTTCTTCTTATAGGTCAGATTGGGAGGTATGTGTTTCCATGATCAATTGTATGCGATGCTTAATGTGTTTGATTTTTGCGAGTTCGTTCTTTGTTTTGTCTCTTGAGATTATCTTTGTTCTATTCTTTTGGAGCTTAATTTTTTATGTTCTTATCTTATCTGTTGCATATGCATTCATCTATTTTTCTTACTTGTCCTACAGTTCCTATGATATTCCTTTATCAATAAAACCATTGAAACAAAGTGGTGAATGCTTGGTGAAGTGAATCTTAAGAACATCAACTTTTCCTATGTAATTTTGGTGATATGTAGATGTTGTAGCAATAGTATTGGTGAAACCCTCAAATCCATAACTGAATTGGCGAAATTTTCCCAAGTTAATAAAGAATCTATAGAATTATATCATAAAGACATTGTTGATCGCAACAAGTAACATTTTTTATCTTCAAAGTCATGGAAATAAACCTCATTTGCATAATTTACGTAACGAAATTACTTATCTGACATGTGCAGTATATGGAAGAACTTAGTGCCATAGTGGAAATTACACTGCAACACGTTTAGAGTTTCCTTGTGCATCAAAATCATTTTGGTATTAGATTTTAATTTATGTTTTTGGACAAGTGAGTCCAAGGGCTAACCTTGTTGGTGGGCTAGGTGGGAAATTATAAATCCAAGTGTCATGTATGTAAGTTTTAAACTAGTAGAAAATGAGGAAAAACAACAACTATGGCTTTGATGTTATCTGGTGGTGCATATAATTGTGAATGAGTGATCTTGAAAGTCTGATGATCTCTTGTGATGATTTTGATGTAAAGTATTACTCCATGTGTCTACAAAAGATAGGATTATTTGACTTACACTCTTATTAAGAAAGTTTATTTAGATAAAATTAAACTAACTAGTAACTACCTATAATACCCTTATTAATTAATTAATGCATTTTCATTTTTCCAATGCATTTTTACTATATAGTAATTCAAAATGATTCATAAAATATATGTAAAATTATAAATATAATTAGTTATTATAAAGCCATAATCGATTTAATTTAGTTAACTATTTCAATTCAGGGTGTTTTAGATATTAGTGATCTAGTTAACCAATTTCTAAAAATAGAAATAAGCCTATAAACTTATTTATTTTTAATATACTTATTCTAATTTATATTAGTTTATATTATATATGAATTTCGAATTCTATTCTAAATTCAAATAGAATTCGAATTTAGAATAATATAATTGTTTGAATAACTATTAATTAGATAATAATATTCTTTCTAAGTTATAACATTAACTGGGACACTTAAAATAAAAATCAGCCTATCTTTTGTGGATGGATTGGAGGGTGTATGATTTTAGAGGAGCAAAAGCCTATCAGATTTATGGTTGCTTATGGAGCTGTGGAAAAAAGAAAAATATTAGAAGGTGAGTTATAAAGTCGTAGGTAATGTGCTATCTTATTTTGGAGATTACTTCAGTTTTTGGCTTCCATTTTTGGGTGGAAGTGACACAAGTAAGGGGTCATAATCTTTGATTCAACTCTTCCGGGTTTGGCTCTTTTACCAGGATGAACTACACTGGGCTTACCAGAGACATGATGAATTTGGAAACTGTGTTTTGTTTATTGGGAGACTTTCCTCATCTTAGGTTGAATAGTGGACATGATCCTTTATTGTTATTCTCCAAATGCTCATTGCTGTACCTAGGGCTCAATATCGTTGTGTGCTCGTGGTTTACTGTCATGGGCCTATTGACATGTATACAGAGACCCCCCTTCCCAATTTCAATGTTAGATACCAGCTAATATTTGTGATCCACATAAACACAGTGCTGTAGTAGCTTGCAGCGGGCACTAGTGGTTATAAATCACTGATTTTATATATATTAGCAACTTAAGCTAATCTCAAGTTTTATATTTGAATTTCTTCAGTAAAAAAGAAATTGCCTTGTGTCTTCACACTTTGTAGCATTGTCGATATTTTTTGTTTTGCCATGTTACTTTTGTGCAATTCAGTAGATGAATTTAACTGCGTTATAATCTATTATTCAGGCTTGGAGTTACTGGTCGCGGTTGCAAGGATAAGGAAGTTGAGAATTTGAAATCTAAATTACATGGTTTCCTTTGGCGGAACAATTCTATGACAGCATCTCTTCCCGTTCAAATTGCTACTATCACTTCTTTACTGGGGCTTCTGTGTCTTGACTTTGAAGATGCTGTCCACGGCACTTCTGATCTTCCAGAATTTGCAAGTCAATTTGTGTATATTGATCCTATAAGAAAGTGGTTCTCGGCACTGAGTGAGGAGCAACAGACCTTGGCATGTAGCCTCCTACAGTCTACTGCTGTAACTACAAGCTGAACCAGACCATATTTTTTTGATCTTTAGCTGGATATTCACATCAGCCAGAAGTTATTATAAGAGTAAATCAGAAACCAACTGTTTAGAGTTTTCCAATTGATGGATTTTCTGCTATCGGAGTAGGGAGATTAAGAGCAGCTAGAGGGCAATTTTGAGATAAGCTCTCTTATCATTGCACAATTTTGTAAATTCTTTCCATTGTCTTTTGTAGTTTTATCTTTTCAATCTAATATATGCATCAATGAGTTTGTCAACTAATTTCCGAATGGGTTCGTTTCTTTTCTTTCTTTTTTCTATCTGTGTCGCAGGGCCATGGTATTTGTTAGTCAAGACATTTGCTATTCATATGTTTATCTGTAGTTAAGATAGGCAGCTCTCGGAGACTTGGAAACATAGGCCTCCATGTGCCTGTGTAAGGACCTGATGCACTGCACATGCCTCTTCGTATCTCTGACTTCATTCTCGGCCCCCTTCACCATTTACTGTATGCTGTACAAATTACCTTTCCGATGTGAGAGTTGATATTTCATTCATTCTTCCACCTTATGGGTCCATTATCATGAAACCTATATTTTCTGCTAACAATTTCTTTTGGATTCCTTGGAGTCTGTCTTCAGGTAGAGGTTCTATCACAAAGTCAGATTTTGCTTTGAAACTTGCTTTGTACAACTATATCTTGTCAAGTAACACCTCCATAGGACTTCCTGTAGGGTATCCGGCAAAACAAACAGCAGATCCAATCCAACTCATTTCTGCAGTCTTCAGCTTTCAAACCCAACTTCGGGAAGATTCGAATTAACCATTGTTATTAGTCTATCGGCTCTGCCGAGAAATAGCTAGTTAAATATGATTTGAAACATGTCCAGATTTGTCGTCTATCACCTCCAATGTTCTGAGTGACGACTCTGATAAAGAGATCTTCATTTAATCTATCTGCAATTTGTTGCCAATTTATAGATGGGCTTTATACTATGCTGTTCTACTATTTTCAGATGGTGGAAACAGCCACTTTCGACAAAACTTTAGCCAGAGTTGACTTCTGGGATAGTATCACTCCAGAACTTGCTCCACATGCGTCTTTTCCCATTGTTTCTGTTGAAAATTTTCCCATTAACATCGATCAAGTGTCGACGATATCACGCTACTGAACCCTGTATTTCTTGATCTTGATCATGCAACAGAACCCTATATTTCTTGATCTTGATCTTGATCTTGATCATGCTACTGAACCTTCCTCTACTGATATGTTCCCCAACTTCAACTGTAGGGCACAGCCGTTCTGGGAATTCAGGAACTCCACTTCTCTTGCTAATAGCATTTGGGAAGTTCACCTGGTGTCGCACCCAAGCTTTTTCACCTTCAAGATGAGATCATTGATGAAAAATGGGGTCCGACACTGATAAGATGAGCCTTCATAGTCATGGCCACCACTTCTTACCCTAACTTGGAAGCCAAGCTATATTTTTCTTTTCATATATTATTATTAAAAACGAAATCATACTAATTTATTACATCACTAATCATTAATGAGTTGAAATGTGATTTGTATGGATGGCCTCTGGCTAAGTAAGTAGGGGTGAGCAAAATTTCCAACTGACTGAAGTAACCAACCGATGATGGCTTCGTAGTTGGTCAAATCGGAGGTTGGTCAGCCTTCCAAGTTAAGTAAGAAGTGGAGGCCATAACCCGGGGTCGGTCTTCGTAGTTGGTCATTGATAGGTGTAATAAAATTTTAATAGAGGTGGTTATGCAATATAACGGTTGGTACCATGGAAGTTGGTTATACTGTCTGGTATGCGCTAGTACACATCATATCCCTTCCATAAGTAACTTAGCGCAACATGGCAAGTTTCATTGAGAAGAATCAGTAAAGAAAAGAAAAAAGGACCTTTCTCTAAGTCATTTTTTTAGTGAAGGATTTTTCTCTTACTAGTTAAGTGGTGGCGCTATTCGATAAAGAAAATAGACTTTAGGAAAGTGGTTCAGGTAGCTCAGCCGATTAGAGCAAAAGACTGAAAATTCTTATGTCAATTGATCGAATCCACTTCCAAGCGGACGGAGAGTCAATCCATTTTCAAATATAGTTGCGCCCAAGAAAATTTTCATAAATAAAGTTTAAGCGCATATGGAAAGCACGAAGCGCATATGGCACGAAAAGGAAATCCGATTTCAGTCAAACTTTATTTGAATTGTAGTTCAGATTCAAGTCGGTTCAGTAAGGGTGACCGGCCCGAGTTTCAGGAATATCCACCACCGGCCCTTCTCCTTTTCGGGTCTGGTTTTTCGTGTTGTTTCAAACGTCGTGGTCAACGGGAAGAAAAAAATTAATGATTGTTCTTTTAGGAAAATGTAGAATAATACATATACTGAGACGAAAGCCAAAGGCGAGTCTCGTAGGCCGTAATAATCTCTGTTCAAGAATTACTTCAAAGTGAAATCAGATCATCAAAAGCCGATACCAGAAACCGGAATTGAAGAATTATGGAAAAGATTGATGCAATAAGCTAGTCCATTAATTATATGGAATCCATATGTGAAATGATTGATAATTTCAGAATCTGAAGTTCCATTTCCACACAAAAAGGATACTTTGTTCAAGATTTTAGTATCGAACAAAGGATCAAATCGCCCCCTCAACTTGGCACGAAATATCAAATGAGTCATTTTTGCCGCTTTTGGTACAAACAGACCCAAAATTTGTGTTTTTAGCTCAGAAAGCCCCTCCCCCACTCTCACCCAAGCAAGTGAACTACACTCTCCGTAGAAACATGAAAAAAATTAAAAAGACTCAATATTTTATTTAGGGTTAATTACATATAAAATCACCATCTTTACACGAAATTGCAAAAATAACACGACCTTTAAAACGTGGCAATTCAGGGCACCACCTTTCATTTTTTTTCAAAAATAACACGGACACATTTTTAGTGGCATTTTTGTTGACGTGGCGTGACACGTGGCACTCTCATCGGGTGTCCAAGTCAACAAAATTTCATCAAAAAACGTGCACATGTTGTTTTTGAAAAGAAATGAAAGGTGATGCCCTGAATTGACACCTTTTAAAGGTCGTGTTATTTTTGAAAATTCGTGTAAAGGTGGTGATTTTATATGTAATTAACCCTTTTATTTATCTTTCAAATTAATCCTTGACAATTTATAATTTTCAGCTATATCTTTATAATTTTAAAATTTTAATCATCATTTTAATTTTTAATAAATATTTAGGGACCTTTTCTCCCTTTCTCCACCTTCTTCTTCTTCCACGTTCTTTTTATTTTTCCTTTTCCGGCCACCGGATCATCTACCCACTGCCGTATGCTCCATTCCCACCTTTACCACAACCACCAACCTTAAATAAATTGTTCAATCCTAAAATAAATGAGTTGTTCATTCTTTTTAGGATGAACAGATCTGTTCATCTCTAAGGATGAACAGAGCTGTTCATCCCAAAAGGGATGAACAAATTTTTCATCCTTTGGGATGAACTGATTTGTTAATTCCTTTTGGGATGAATATGTGGGTGGATTTCGGTGGCGGTGATCGGTAAGGGCGGCGGCGGTTTCCGGTGGAATTAGAATTAGATTTAATTAATTTTAATTAAAATTATTTAGTGTTAAATATAATTTAATTGTGTTTAATTAGTATTAAATTAAAACTAATTAGGTTTAAAAATTATAATTAGTACATCTCACTCTCTTTTTTATGTCAGAGGGGCATTTTTGATACAAAAATGCAAGTTACGGGTTTTTTTGATACGAAAACGCAAGTTGTGGGTCTGTTTGTACCAAAAGCGACGAAATTGATTCATTTGATGTTTGGTGCCAAGTTGAAGCGGTGAATTGATCCTTTGTTTTTTTAGTATCTAACTGCAAAACTAAAATTTAGAGGTAGTTGTTCTGAAAGAGAAAGAGGATGACTAATTATTTGAAAGGAAGACTAGTGAATTATAATTGTATTGCACGTAAACTTCTTTCGAGTATAACGTTTGAAGAGATTCATTTATATTTCTAAAAACGCTTTAAAAGTTATAAATCTCTATTTTATAATCTATCTTTGTAATTTCTTTTATTGTTTGGAGTGTTTTTATTTCAGCATTTTCTCAACGTGTTTTTATTTCCGTACCATATTGCTCTTTAATACGATTTGAGCTTCTATGATCGAATATTGGTCTAGAATTTTTATTACAATGTCTTCAGTTCACCCAAAAGCTCAAAGTATAGTAAAAAAAGCTTTATCTATAGTATTATCTTAATAGTTTGAACTATTATTTGAATAATTATTTATACGAAGTCTAGTTGTCTCTTGATGATAGAGTTGAAACAGATCCCCAATTTGAGTAGAACGTATACATATCATAGAATGTCTTAATTAATCAAAACTTGTTCTTCAACCTAAATAAGCTCAATACAAACAGTACTCGAGTTTTCGTTTCTCGTTCATTTAGATGCTAAACAAGATGAGCTCGAGTTGAACTCATATTTAATTCATTTAAATAGTAAACGAAGGAGATACGAGCTGAGGTTAAGCCAAGTCCGAACTTTATAAAATATGATTATATTGAGTTCGATCTATATAGTCAAAGCTCGAATTGAGTTCAAACACTTTGGATTAAAAGTTGAGCTTGAATATCTCAAAATTCAGCTCGGCTTGTTCATATACGGCACTAGTCCAAGAATTGGATGTCCGTACCTTTTCCCTTAAGCTGAGGAACTATTCCTATTCTCTTTTTCTTCCCGTTCTTTTATTAAAATAATCATTTTTCTTATTTTTCATTTTTTTTATTTGTATTTAGTGAATCATAAAGAATTTAAGTTCGATTTATCATGAACTAACCAATTAAAATATTCATTCCCTTGCATTATTATTTACATTCTCATTTATATTCTCTACATTCAATCAAACCGGACCTAAATGCTACTTTACAATACAAAAACTGAGTAGATTATTTAGTAGTAGTAGCAGTAACAGTCTCAATTTGGGCAGCTTTATGCCTTCTAGTAGCTCTAATATAACAAAATATCGCCACCAGGAAGGTGGTAGCGAGGCTTCCGATAATCACACCGCCGCCTGCCACCGACTTATCCACCGAATGATGATGCCCTTTAAGGTGAATCTCTTGCCCTTCTATGCCAACATTCTCCTCATAAATATGCTCCGGCGGTGGAGCTGAATCTTCTCTCATCATCGGTGGCGCTATCGATGAGTGCCTCGCAAGTTTCCTCGGAAGAGAACCGGTATAAGATGGACTAGGACTCGGAGATATTGAATTATCTAAAGCATGAACAAACTCATCACCGGCTTTGGCCATGGCCATACTCATTAAAGCATTTACTAAAAGAATACATAATGAGAAACTTTGAGAAATGCCCATAATGTTTTAGATGATATGTTTGACGAAAATGTTGATTTGGAAAATTTTGAAATGTTTTTTTTGGTGGTGTGTTGTGAAGTGAAGATCAAGAAATGGGGTTTGGGTATTATATAATGAGAAGAATTGCATTAAAACAAGATCGTATAAGCGTGTGGGTGGTGAGAAAATTTTGTTTTCTTATAATATTAATTGTGCCTAAATTATTATAAATTATTCTGTTCTGACCTAACATTTTTTAATTAGTTTATTTTTTATTTTTAAAATTATTTTTAGTTTGGCTTAATCATTCAAAAATACCTCACCTTTTCGACTTGTTTTGTTTTCAAAATTATAAAATATCCAATTTTATACCATTTCTCAATTTTGAATTTGAGTTATGCCATTTGTTCAAATCAGAGTAGAAAAAATTTTAAATATATCATTTACATTACTGTAATTTGCCTTTTTTACTATAAAATAGTTCAAACATAAATGCATATTTGATTTTTCCTCACTAATTTAAACAAATGACTTCAATTGTAAAAATTAAAAAATGAGATAAAATTAATAATTTTAAAATATTAGTCTGTAAACAAAAAAAGTCAAGATGAGATATTTTTAATGATTAACTTTTTTAATTTTGGTTAACCAAACTAAAAATACGTTTCTATATTATTCCGTTTAATTTACCAATTTAGATTCTACATATGCAAACATTTTATTTATATTCATCACTATTAGTTTTTTCTTTTGTCAATCTAGCACTATAGATCAATTTTCGGCGATGAGAAATAGATATATATATTTTAAAAGGTAAAATACTATTTTGAAGGTACACAAAATTATAAATTAGTAGTAAATTTTAAGAAAGTGAAGCAACATTGTTATATTTTTTTAATTGACTTGAATATAAGACTTTAATTATTAAGATAGTCAAGATGACTTTGGCATTAATTGAACTATTCAATTTATAAAAGAAATTTCACATATTTAACAACTTAGTAGTCTTAATTTGTTTCTTGACACAAATTTAGTGGTCTTATTAAATTAGATATCATGTTATTCTTATATTGTATGGTTGTCGGTTGAGTAGGGAAAAAAGAGGTAGATACACATGGGGGGACATACAATATTTAAAAATACAACTAAAAATAATTTAGGAAACATTATATTTTTATTCTGTCAAGTTTTGCTTAGAGAAATAATTAATTGAAGGCTCTAGTTCCTATAAATCTTGCAAGAAAAATGAATTTGGTGAGAAGTTTCTTGATCTCTATTATTGGAAGGTGGAGCCGTATCATGTTTTGGTTCTATAACAAGTAAAAATCACCAGGGGAGGATGTATATGGTGAAGGGTGGGTTTATTTTATTAGATTTTATAGTTATATATTTTTTATTTGTAATATCATGCGTAAATATATAGTTTATTCATGTTTTATTTAATATAAAATTTAGAAGTTTCAAAAAATTAGATTATTTTAATTTTAATATGTTCAGTGTTTTTTCAGTAAAAAAGAATTTGATAATTTCCGATTTGTAAAAATATTAAAGTTTATGGTTGATTTTATCAAATTTTAAAATTTATATTTTATTTATAGACCATGGTAAAATCCATGATTTTTTTTTTTTGCATTAACTTTGTAATTGCATGGAGATGAAATATGGATCTATAAGGACCCGGAAACATACAAAATAAACAAAAACTTAGCACAAGCTTCCTTTAATTTATTGCGCCTATTATTATTAAACAAAAGGTAAACAAATCATTTGCTTCATATAATCTCTAATCATATTTATAAAACCTAAAAATGCAGACAGAGAAGAATAAAATCTAATGAACAAAGGATCAATTCACCCCCTCAACTTGGCACAAAATATCAAATGAGTCATTCTTGCCGCTTTTGGTACAAATCAACCCAAAATTTGCGTTTTCGTATCAAAAAAGCCCTTCGGAGAGTGAGTTTCTTAATTTTATTTAATTAATCAAATATCCTTCATTAATCATAATTAATTATATTCTAATTAATCAAAGCTTTAATTATATCCTAATAAAACTAATAAAATACAATAAAATATATTTTATTTATTTAAAACTCTAATTATATCATAATTTATCCTAATTAAACACAATTAATCCTTGTACAAAAAAACACAATTAACCCTAATCGTCTTCTTCCCCACATTTATACCGCCGTCACCGCATATTCCGGCCACCATATACTCCCGCCACCGGTCGTTTTATCCGGCCTACCCAGCAACCTGCTCATCCTCTTGAGAATGAGCAACCTGCTCATACTCTTCAAGAGGATGAACAAATCTGCTCATCCTCTTGAGGATGAGCAGATCGCTGCTCATCCTTTTGAGGATGAAGGAATCCGTTCATCTTCAAAAGGATGAACGGAATCGTTCATCCTTTTAAGGATGAACAATCGGTGCAGCAGCAGGCGGCGAACGATGTTGAACGAGGAGCAGCAGCAGGTGGCGAATGGAGGAGCAGCAGCAGGTGGCGGACGGTGTTGAACGAGGAGCAGCAGCCGTGGCGGAGGATCTTTTGATCTGCCTTTCTGCAGTTTTGAACGGTAGAAGCAGCACCAGAGAACGACCTAGGACGGAAGGCGGCAAGATGATAGTGTTGAACGAAGAAGTTGATGTTCGTCGGAGGTAGTGGCAGGGTGGAGGGAAGAAAGAAGGCGGGGCTGACATTTTTGTAATTTTAGGATTTAGGTTACAAATTAGAAAAAGGGCAGTAATAGTCCCTAAAAATTTATTATTTTATTTATTTAATATTTGATTTTTTTAAATTATAAGGATTGTAATGAAAAATTTAAATTGGTTAAGTGCCAATTTAAAGATGAACTAAATATAAGGTTTGATTTAGACTTTTTTCCATGTTGTTAGTGGAGAGTGAAACACACTCTAGGGGGCGCGACTGGGAAAATGCTGCCGAGGGACTTTTTTGATACGAAAACGCAAGTTTTGAGTTGATTTGTACCAAAAGCGGCGAGAATGACTCATTTGATATTTCGTGCCAAGTTGAGGGGGTGAATTGATCCTTTGTTCAAAATCTAATAGATGTATTTAGTTCTGCATGTATTCCGCCTCTAAAATAATAAATTTGGTGTTTGGTATGAAGTTATTGACAAAGAAAACAAAGAATGTAAGAAAAATGGTGTAATTCTAAACAAGAGAATCGTTTAGTTGGTATTTCAACTTTATACTATTTGTAGAGGTTTCGAATTTAAACTCTTATAAAAATTTATTCATCTATTGAATTGATAGTTTATAACATTATTATAAATTTTAAGAATCAATTATAAAATAAAGGCTTAATGGCGTAAAAAATCATAAACTTTAGCGTGTTTTGCAAATTTAACATAAACTTTCAATTTTGACAAATTAATACACAAACTTTATATTTTTTGCAATTTTAGCACCGATCAATTTTCCATCAAAAAAATAGAGAAAAATGCTGATGTGGACGCCGGAATAGTGGTTATTCCGGTGTACACATCAGCATTTTTATCACGAAAAATTGATCGTTGCTAAAATTGCCAAAAATTAAAAGTTTGTGTATTAATTTGCCAAAATTGAAAGTTTATGTTAAATTTGCAAAACACGCTAAAGTTTGTGATTTTTTACGCAATTAAGCCTAAAATAAATCATGAATTTAACTGTGTTTTGTAATTTTAATATAAAATTTTGATTTTGGAAATTTAAGAATTAATTTTTTTTAATTTAATTTGAAACACCGCAATTTTTTTAATAGAAAATAATAATGTCGACACTAGAATATAAATTATTATGACGAGCACATAAACATATTTTAATAAAAAAACATTTGTTTGAATAAAAAAAGTTGTTCACTTTAAGAATATAAAACATACTTATATGCATGATTTGTTTTGCAATTAATCATAAATATAAAGAAATAAATTATTTTCTGTATCTAACTCAATATCTATAACCCTTTCAATATAAAAAGAAAATGGTGCAATGAATTAGCATAGTAGCAACATGTATCTTTGTTTTGATTTCAATGGGTGCTTGTTTGCCGACATTTAAGGTTAATATTAAAGTAGCAAAAACCATTACCAAAACACAATATATTTATGCAAAAGACATGCCTCGTAATGTAGGGATAATTATTAAAATCTCTTTACAAAATATTTTAATTAATAGTTTTTATCACTTTAAAAGTCAATTATTTTTGTCCTAACATTTTGATCAACATTTACCACTATGTCCTTTCGTTACTTACATCAGTTAAAGGGTTTGATTATTATTAAAAGAGAAAAGGGTCAATTATGCCCTTTAGATTTGTCTACAAGATCAAGTGAGCACCTAATGCCTGAAAAAGTTTAAATATATCTTTAGTGTCTTAAAAATTGAACAAACATATCCTAATTTTAACTCATAAATGAGACGTTGGGACCTGGTCGTCAAAATGAAGAGATATGCTTATTCATTTTTTAAAACGTTAGGGGCATATTTGAATATATATGGACGTTGAGGGCTACTTGATCTGTGAGTCAGATCTTAGCGGAAACAACATTTTTCTCTTATTAAAATTAAATTCAATTTAGTTTCTAGGTTTATTTATTTTGAAGTCTATATTAAAAAATAGTTCAAATAATGAAAACAATTTATGGCAAAAAAAAAAACTTTAACCGTCATCTCATATCTCCTTCCTCTTTTTTGATAAAATTACTTTAACGCTCCTAAGTATGTTATAATTTACCGTTTGGTATCGCTTATTTAAAAATCAAACGATTTGATATTTTTTAATTTCAATTTTATAAACACTTACAATCTTATGTTAAATACAGATACCAAATCATTAACGAAATTAAAATATGATATATCAAATAGTTTAAAAATGAAATAACAAATCGTTAACATAGTTGAAAGTGAGATATCAAATCGTTAATATAATTGAGTGAGGTACCAATTAGTTTGAAAGTGGATAAATGAAACTAACAGAAGCCCCTAATTATTGATGAAATTGAAAATAAGATAACAAATCGTTTGATTTTTAAAAAAGAGATACCAAACTATGAATTATGATAAATATGAGGAGTTTTGTAATAATTTACTTTTTTTTTTTATTTCAAATCAAAAATTAAACTTGACCACCATCTATTAATAAAATTGATTGGCAATGAACCATTTTTTCATTAGTTTAGTATTTAGCTTTCTTATTCAATATATACAAATTTTAAATCTGTTTTGTTCTTCTTTGTGAAATTTAATTCTTACTATACGAATGTTATTTATTTCTTGATAAATTTTATTATTTTCTTTAAGGATATGTTAAAGGAGTCAAGATCTAAATCACTATTGATGAAAATGATGTAATTAATGTTCTTTCAATCAGAGTTGTTCAAAGGCACAATAGTCGGTTTGCGCTTTGAAATAACCATTAAGTAGAGCGGATGAATCGCCGAGTTCACTACTAAGAAACAATAATTTATTGAGAAAATTTTATCGATAATACACTAAAATTTATCTGTAAAACGTATTACTGACGGAACAAAGCCCGTTGGTAAATCATACCACCGGTAAGCGGTAATGCCCAGGCTAGGGCATTGCTAAACTATCGGCGAGCGAGTACCTTCTGTGATTGGCAGTATTCTTATTGCTTATCGAACGACGATCTTCTTCTTTGACAAGAATTGACCTACTTTGTCAATTCCTATCAAAGAGGGGGCAAACTGTACACGCTCATTTTCCGGACAAGTAAAAAGTAATAAGAAGCTGAAGCGTCCGATGATGATTTCCATAGAAATTCGTTCGGATGACAAGCTTGTGGTCCTTGTTTGGATTCAAGCTAGTTAAATTCGTGCGTAGTTGCAAACTTGAAGAATTGAAACATAATTAGTTGCAAATAGCCAATAAAAATCCAAAACAATTGTGACCTAAGTCTAGAAATTGGATTAATTACAATATCTTAGAAGTTTATGAGCCAATTTGCAAGTTTGATTGACTAAAATTGACCATACCCAAACTCTTAGGGTCCTAAAGTCATTTTTGATACTTATAAACACCAAAATAGACTTTTAATTCTCTTTTTCTTAACATGCAAGCTAAAATCCAAATATTTAATTAATTAATCTTATTGATGACAGTATCCTAAAACTCTATGACTTCACACTCTTTAACTTTTCATGTACATCTACAACTCTAACTAACAAAATTCTAAGCTAACTTAGACTCTAGAAATCCTAACCCTAAATTCACCTCTATAAATATGACCCTAAACAATCTAGCTAAAGGTTGGCAAAATTCACCACCAAAAAGCATAATCAAACCCTAAATTACATAGTGTTAGTTAAACCACACATGACACACACACACACACATCAGTCAATCAAACAAGCTAGAAACACTTCAATCACCCAAGAACGCAATACTGCACATCGATCCGAAGCTGGATTCCACGTCCAGATCACCAGAAAACAATTCAAGGACTCAGAACGGTAACTATAAAGACCCAAAATCTTCTTTTATCAGTTTTTACCACGTCTTAATCATAACTGTTGATTTATGTGTATTAGTATGTATGCTTAGCTTGTTCTTACTATTTTTTCTATAAACTGTCATTGATTTTCATAACTGCTATTTGCTATATTTTTTCCATGATCGCCATGAAAATAAATTAGAAGTATGCTTTAGGACTGTTTTAATAAGTTTTATATATCATATGTCAAATCAGATTCATTCTGGTGCTTAGTTTGTATGTTGTGTTCGATTTGCCTTGATTGTCATGTTCTTCGATCTTGACATATTTGCCATGATTTTTATGCTTTATAACATGTTTCCATGCTTTTAACATATTGATATGATTACCATGATATTGGTTTAGAAACATGTTCATAAAATGTTTATATACGCTTTAACCATCACATGTTGAAATTGCTTATTTTGAATGTTTAGAATGCATGCTTATAGCCCAAACTGCCATGATTGCCATGATTTTTGTGTTCTTAGTTGTTTTAACATGATTTCCATAAGATCGGCTTAGAAACATGTGTTTTAGGGTGCTTAATTCAAGTTTAAACATTGTTTATCAAACCCAGTACGTTCCAAAATATTTTCTCCTTGCGTTTGATTGTTTTTTTAGCGCTTTTGCATGAACTGGAGCCAAAACGACGACCTTATTTGGCCAAATCACAGTGGCTTTGGAACCACTATGCCATGGAGCCGCCGCCACTCTATGGCAACGCCATCACCTTACGATGGCACCATTGTTCTTCCTCCCGGATCTTTATTATATAGTTTGTGTACAATTTTGTGTTTCCGAGTTAGTTTGAAATCCGAATAGAGTCCCATTTGAGCCCGCGACTTTGTTTGTAGGATCTGTTTTCAATTTGTAATGGGTCAATCACAATTCAGTTTGGGCCTAGAAGCCCAAATTTGTAATCTGTTATGCCAACCGAGCCTAGAAGGCCAAGCCCACCGAGGACAACTTCAAGAAGCTATTACAGGTTTGTTTGAGCTCAAAATCGACCCCGGTTCAACTAATGGAACCGTATAAACGAGACAAAGAAGTTATGTGTTATGAATAAAACCAGATCCCGACCGCATCAACTGCTAGAAGATAGACGAGTGTAGGGCACTCTGGGTCTACAAGGTTTAAAAATATCTCTAACCTTATATGTATATCAATTGCGTATGGGCAATGCTTAAATTGTTTAAATCGCTTTCCAAAACATGATCAAATCCAATATTAACTGGCAATGAACTTAATCACGTTAACTTAGTATATCGAGCAAGAACAAATCACTTAGAAATCATAAAATTGTCATAAAAATGTAAATATTGGTTGTATAGGATATTCAAGATGACTTAAAATAAAATCAATCTCACTTATATATACGGTTTTAGAATTTGTGCATGTAAAATGGTAAAAACCCACCACTAACTGATACTTGATGGAAACCACGAATATTAGATGATGTTAGTAGTACATGTTACATGTCTCACATGTCAGTCCTAGATCGAGTCATATGTGCGTCATACGTGTTTACCGTTTTCATATGTGTTTATATTTTCAGCATTATATCAAGTGAACTGTATAATTGTCGAGATGAGATAACTAGATATGTCCAGCAAATGAAAATATGGTCAATAAGTCAAGTACAAGAGTTTCGGTAAGATGTCACGAACTCGGTATTTTGCTCCGATGGAAGATGGGCTCACCCATAAGCATGAGAGATCTAATCGGTAGAAAAGGCATTTTCTATCTGAATTAGGCGGCGACTCCATAATTTTTAAACCTTTACAGAATCGAAGTCAACCATAAGACTGGGCAAGTGGGCCTCTGAACAGCCGCTCTGCTCACACTAATTTTTTTTTGAGAAAATTAGGTAAAACACTCTATTTTCTAAAATAATAGTAAATTATACCTCAACAAGGAAAACATAGAAACAATACCTCACCTTTTTAGCACTTTTATTTTTTTACTCTATAGTCTTTTTTTATTATAATAATACTTATTTTCTATTATTTTTAACTCTAACATATATATCTTTTTTTTTTCAGATTTACTTCTCTCTCTCTCTCTCTCTCTTTCTCTATCTTTCTCCGTGTTTCTTCTTCTTCTTCTTCTTCTTCTTCTCCATTTTTTCTTCTTCTTCATTTTTTTTTCTTTTTTTTCTTTATCATGCCGTCGTCGTTCCTTCAACGATCCGCCATCAGTCCGCCGTTGCTCCGCCTTCGCTTCATCTTTGCTCCGCTGTCGATTCACCGTTCTTCCATATTTTAGCAATTTTTTTCTTAACTCGTGGTGATTATTATGATTTATTTTAACTCTCAGATCTAAAAAAAATTTCTTTAATTTTTTCAGTTTGAGATCTGAAAATCTGCATTAAAAACGATTTTCTGATGAAAAAAACGATTTTCTGCAGAAAAAACGATTTTTTTGCAGAAAACAGCGTCTGATTATCATATCGTTATCATTATGACGTTATCATATAATAATCATAACACTGTAGAGAAAAATAATTTTCTGTCAAGAAAAGTGTTTGATTATCATATCGGTATCATTAACGTTAGCATGTTTGTATCATATAACGTTATCATATCAGTATCATAATATTATACGATTATGATAATAGTATGATAAGGTTTATGATAATAGTATGATAAGGTTATGATATAGTTATGATAAAGTACGTTATGATAATGTTATGATAATATTTTATGATATTGTTATGATAAAGTTTATTATGCTAATGTTATGATAAGGTTAATGATAAAAGGTTACGATATAGCTATGATAAAGTACGTCATGATAATATTATGATAATATTTTATGATATTATTATGATAAATTATATTATGATAATGTTATGATAATTTTTATAAAAATAGATGATAATAGTATGACAAAGTTAACGATAATAGTATGATAACATACGAAAAATATTTTTTAACAGAAACATTATGATACCGAGATGATAATGTCACTGCTGCTTTTATGATAATATTATGAAAAAAAAATATGATACCGATATGATAATATCATTGATGTTTTTTTAGATTTAGATCTGAAAGATGAAATTGCGAGATAAAAAATAATGATACCTAAATAATTGGAAATTTTTAAATAAAATTACAAGATTGAAGATGACGGAAAATTGAAAATAAGTGAAAGTGAAAAATTCAGGAAGTGGAAGAAGAGGGAAAAAAAGGAAGAAAGAAAAAGAAGAAAAGTGGAAGAAGAGAGAGGGAATAAGAAAAAAAGTGGAAAGAGAAAGAAAGATAGAAAAGAAAGAAAGTGTCAGGTCATGCATTCATATGTTAGAGTGAAATCATTAACCTTTTGCCACGTAGAGTAAAAATACAATATTTAGAAAGTTATGATGTATTTTTCATAACTTTTCCTTATTGAGGTATATTATCCTATTATTCTTGTTTTTTAGGTAAATTTGTAAATAGCCCTTTTTTTTTATATATATATAATAAAAAAAAATAAAAAAAAATGGAAGTTTGTTTTTTCTGTTTGTTTCGGTCCACGAAGGCCTAAAAGCAAACCAGAACCAAAAATCGTAAATTTTTAAAATCTTGTATCAAACCAAATTATTTAACATCTTTAACCACTCTAGATTTTTTCAGCCCGGACTAATTTGATTTTTATGTAGTTAAGAGATCTTGGGTAAATTGAATACTAGCGGTTTAATCAAGTCAGAATCTGATTAAAATACTGTTAAATTTTACCTTGATTAAATTCTAAAGTTAGAATATCAAACTATCAAATTTTTATTTTAAAAGTTCAAACTTGAATCCAAAAGAATATTTGAGTTTGGATGTCAACCTAGATGGGTCTAATTATTTATATAAAAATAATAATTTAAATATATATATATATATATATATATATAATTATAAGATAATTTAAATTCAATCACTCTCGGAAATATGTCTGATGAAAATTAGAATTATATATCGAGTAGTTTAATGGTCTTACACAGCTTGATAATTGACACGAATAATTATACAAATTTTTCAAAATATTTTTAATCGGAATCAAATAATATAAGAATTAATCCGATTTTGTTACACCCCTAATCATAGGCAGCTCTTATGTAATTATAGGGAAGTTCTTACCTAGACCCGCGTATGGGAAATTCTTACCTAGACCCGGTCTATGAAAAATTCATGGACCCATCCAATAAGGTGTTAGAGAAATGAGAAGAAAGAAAAAATAATAAGAAAAGAGAGAAAAATGTATTTGATTTTCTAACACTTCATTGGATAGGTGTATAGAAATTTTATGGACCGGGTTTAGGTAAGAATTTCCCGTAATTATATATCAACAATTATATAAGTCGTATGATCTGTGATCCAGAAAAAAGAAAAGAAACAAAAATTTAAAAAGTGTTGGCCATTGGAAGACAGATTTTGAGACAAGTAGAATTAAAGAGATGGTAAATTAGAAGTGTATATAAAAGGTGGATCTGTCAGGTTTTTGTCTATGCCCTGCACTGCATTCTGATGACAAATTAGAAAAATGGTTGCTTAAGGTTCGCTAGTTAATAAACTATGTAATTTGTCGTTAATTTGTTTCAGATAAATAAACAAGATTCTGAACCTTTGCCAACTCATGATTATGCGACATGTTTTTGCTATTTTTAAGTGTAAATCTTTCTTCTTAAATTAAGGGTCACTAGTAATTTCCCAGAAAGTTTATTTATATTTGTATATTTAGAATAATGCTATATAATCCAACATTTTCAATTCACCTTTTTATATCGTCTGACGTGTTAATTAGAGAGTGCATTGATTAAATTATGTCTTTTGAGATGTACACTTTTGAGTGAGAATTGGACGAATGAAACCTTGCCGCGTAAGGTGTGTTAAAAGAGTAAGTTTAAAAAAGTGGATTATAAAGCATTTTCCGTATATTTATACTAGAACTGGCGATGAACTTGGGTACATGTTTGGTCAGTCTAGGTCTGTCCTTTTTTGTTCGGACTTGAACAATTAATTTTTTCAAGTCCAGAATAAGTCTGCAATAAGTTTGATTTTTTTTATTCAGCGAGCTCAATTTTTTACTTTTATATAATTTTACATGTAGACGTGTAAAGATCCTCTTCGAGCCCGTTTTAATCTAATAAACAGGCCAAACTTGGATAATAAACATGAGATCCGAACCAGGCACCTACCAGACTCGAGCTTATATTCAAAATAATCAAGTACACCTGGACCAGATCCAAGTCTGTCCAAATCCGGTCCACAAATAGGTCTTGTTTACACACTAATAATAAGTTATTATAACTTCTTTTTTTACATTTTAACTTTTATTTACTGATTTTTTTTAAATATTAATATTAATATGATTTTATTATTAGAAGTTATAATTTAAATTAAATTACATGTAAGTATTTTCAGAAACAATAATTTTACAATAGAAAGATAAAATTAAATAAACATAGTTTAAAAAACTTAAAATTTATTAAGTAAAGTTTTTTTGTCATTAAGATAAACGTTGGAGTACATGTAGATCAATTGAAAAAAAAAAGTAAATTAAACTGAACAATTGATCTACTTGAAAAAACGATACAACAACAAAAATTTAACGGTGATAATAAATAGGATGAATTCAAGTGATGAGAATTTTTCTGACACTACTTGCACTTCTGGAACTTCCATTTTCAGTTTGTTCCGGTGCAAATATGCTTCAAAGTTAGAGATGGATAAGGATTGTGATTGTGTGAAGTGATAGTTTTTTAGGATTAAGATTAGCTTTTACATTTACCTTTAGAATTTTACAATTTAAATTCGCATTTAATTTTTCATGCTAAAGAAAAGAGCGCTAAAAACTCATTTAGGTGCCTAAAAGTACCAAAAATGACTTTCGGAATCCTAAGGATTTGGGTAGAGTCAATTTTAGTCCGTCAGACTTGCAAATTGGACCATAAACTTTTAAGATATTGCAATTAGTCCGATTTCTTAGACTTAAATCACAATCTCTTTAGATTTTTATAGGTTATTTGCGGGTAATTATGTTTCAGTTCTTCAAATTTGCAACTGCGCATGGATCTAACCAGCTTGAATCGAATTAGGCGGACCACAAGCTCGTCATCCGGATAAATTTCTATGAAAATCATCATTGAACGCTTCAATATTTTTATCACTTTTTACCTTTCCAAAAAATAAGTGTATACAATTCCTACGAATAGTGTAATTGTAGACACTTATTTTTCGAACAAGTAAAAATTGATAAAGGACTGAAGCGTCCAATGATGATTTTTTAAGAAATTCGTCGGATGACGAGCTATCGATTTGTTTATTTGAATTCAAGTAGGCATTATTAGTGCACAGTTGCAAATTTGAGGGGTTAAAATATAATTAGTCGTAAATAGCTATAAAAATCCAAAGGAATTGTGATATAAATCTAAAAATTGGACTACTTGCAATATCTTAGAAGTTTATGGGCCAATTTGCAAGTTTGACAGACTAAAATTGCCCGTACTAAAAGGTCAGCAATTAATCATCCTAGAAAAAACATAAACCCTAGGAAAATCTAGTGCTGGCCGAACCCCTAACGCACTTGTCAATCAAACAAGCTAGAAACACTTCAGTTACTCAAGAACGCATTATTCTACATTGATCCAAAGCTAGATTTTACATTCGGATCACCAGGAAATGAGCCAGAGACTCAAAACGGTATAACTGCTGATTTAGTATGTTTAGGATGCATGTTTAGGCAGTTTTGTCTATTTTTTCCATAAACGTCTAAGACTATCATATTTGCCAAATTTAGTATTTTTGCCATGATTATAATGCAAACTGATTAGAAACATGTTACTAGGTTGATTTGATGTGTTGTATAATCCATATTTGTTTTTTTTTTCAATTCTAGTGCTTGAAATGTATGCTAGGTTTGTTTAACGCTTCTCTTGCCATATGTTGCTTCTTGCTTAAATTGCTTAGATTCATCATCAAAAATCCTTTAGCTAATCAAATATTCAGGATGTTTTATAATCTGAATGTTGTTTCTAGTGCATGCCAATGTGCTTTTATGTTTGTCTTTATGCGTTTCAGTGTTTTTGCATGAAATTTTGAACCAAACGACGGACTGTCGCCTTGCTCTAAAACTGCTACCGCCATCAGTGTGGAGCGGCCCCTGCTCCACTCCCAGTGGCGCCGTAGTGGCCTTATGATCCGTAACCCAGTTAGAGCCCCAGATCTTCCAGATCCATTTTGACCTTGTTTTCGTGTTTTCATATTCGTTTGAACTCAAAATTGTGCCCCGTTTGAGCCCACATGTGCACATATAGTCTTAGAATCTGTTTATAACTTGTAATAGGCCCTCCCCAATTTATTTCGGGCCTCAAAGATTAAACTTGTAATATGTCAAGCCAACCGGGCCTCGAAGCCCACTATCGACAAAGCCAGCAACTTCTAGAAGCCATTTTGGGTTTGTTTGAACTTGAAATTGACCCCAGTTCAAAACTGTAGATATATATTGACGAGACAAAGAAGTTTCATGTTTTGACCGAGTTCTGATTCCGACACCTCGATGGTCAAATTGCACCGAGTGCCAGCCACTCCAGTCTACAAGGTTTAAAAGTATTCTAACCTTATATGTCTATCACATGCGTAGTGTGTATGTCGATAGCGTTTAAAAGATTTTCAGAATCGTATCTGAATCCAATTGTTAACAGGCTAAAGAAATAATCACGTTAATTTAGTAATCAAACCCAATTAAATCCACTAAATCACCTAGAAATTTTAGGACCGCCATGAAAATATAAATAGAGGTTGTATAGGTTATTCAAGATGACTAATAATAAAATTATCCACATCTAAACATCTGGTTTTTAGGCCTTGTGCATGTAAAATTATTTAGACCGATCATTATCTATTCTTTGATAGACACTATTTAGATGTATGCCTAGAATTATTTGCTATCTGCCTCACATGTTAGATCGAGTCATATGTGCGTCATAGATTGGGTCCCCTTTAGCGCTTTCATATGTGTTAAATTTCTAACAAATTATACCGTGAACTGCATGAATGTTGAGATGAGATATAATCGAATATGCTCAGTAGATAACAAACGTAATCGACATGTCAAATACACAAGTTTCAGTAGAATGTCCACGAACCCAGTCTTTTGGTCCGACGTATGATAATCTAATCCATAAGCGAGAGAAATTATCCAGTCGATAGAAAATGCAGTTCCTAACTGAGTTAAGTAATGACTCCATATTTTTCAAACCTTTCCAGAATAGAGGTCAGCCATAAGGCTGGGCGAGCGGCACTCGAACTCCGCCCCGCTCACAGTAATGATTATAACAGAATAAAAGATTAATTCACCCCCTCAACTAGGCACAAAATATCAAAACGGTCATTTTCGAGCCAAACGAGTCAAATAAATTCAGAAGTTGTCACTTGCGTATCAGTTTATACCTTTGGCAGAAAAAGAGACTAAGATTCTTAGTTATACATAATTAATCTTAATTAACTCCAATTAAAACCTAATTAACTCTAACTAACTCTAATTAGCCACAATTAAAATTCTAACTAATCCTAGTTAAACATATTAACCCAAATTAAATCTAACTTAACCCACATTAAACCCTAAAAATACTCAAATTCATCTATCACCATCCTCCACCAGCCGCTGCCGCCTTCTTCCTTCACCTATCGGTGTACCAAACTGCCGCTACTACTCAAGCGATCTCAGCGACCGTAACAACCAACTATAGCAACCGACATCAGCTCAACCACAAAATACCCATCAGCAGTAAACATCAGACCGCAACAGACTCACCGACAATCGACATTAGATCAACCACATCACACTAACCAGTAACCAGCAGACCGAGCAACCACCATTTATGAGTTCAAACAACACAATCCATAAACAATTAAAAATACCAAAACAAACAAACCAAAAATCTACTATTTACAAATCAAACCACCAAGAACAACACAATATACCGATGGAAAACGATGGTGGTCTCCAATGAGAAAAGTAGAGACGCCAACAATTCCAACAAAGAGAGGCAACAATTCCAACAAAAGCAGTGGAAAATGACGCTGGTTGCTAGAGCTTATGACAGACGAAGAAAACAAAACCGATTTGCTGCGGTGGCAAAAGTGTAATGCATAAAATTAAAAAATTAGGGAACAATTAGATTTAGG
The DNA here is from genome assembly GCF_937616625.2 of Mercurialis annua. NCBI lineage: Eukaryota > Viridiplantae > Streptophyta > Magnoliopsida > Malpighiales > Euphorbiaceae > Mercurialis > Mercurialis annua. The sequence goes on from NC_065570.1 coordinate 9,627,133, forward strand.
ATAAAGATTTAGGTAAATTAGATTTAAGATTCATGAAAAAGAAGAAATTAGGTTCTTGAATTTTCATTTAGAAATAATCTAATTTTTCAACTTAAAATTATAAAGGTGTAATATAATTTTGAATTAAGTATCAATTTGAGAAAGGATTTTTTGATACGAAAGTGACAACTTGTGAATTTGTATGACCCATTTCGCTTGAAAATGACCTTTTTAATATTTTGTGCCAAATTAAGGGTGTAAATTGATCCTTTATTCTACTATAAAATATTAAAAAAAGAAACTTATTTCTAGGAAAAAAAGTTGCACCAGCCGGGAATCGAACCCGGGTCTGTACCGTGGCAGGGTACTATTCTACCACTAGACCACTGGTGCTATTTGTTGTTATCCATTGTTTAATTTTCTAAAATATCGTAAGAAACAGAAGTTCAGTTATATTGCCTCACCACCATAGCCGGAATATTTGTTTTCAGCAGCAAGAAAAAAATCCAACAAATCCCTCAGATTCAATCCAATGTCTCTCTCAATTCCAATCTCAATGCAATTATCCTTCTCCAAAACCCTAACCTCCCAAAACCCATTTCTCCTCTGTCTCCAACCTCCCAAACCCATCTCAATCCCCCGGAAAACCACCGTCATCCGCATGGGCGGCGGACCCAGAACTTACCCAGGCGGCGTATCCAAATGGCAGTGGAAAAGAATGCAAGCAAAGAAAGCCAAGCAGCTTCTAAAAGCCAGACTCTGCCGCGAACGCCAGATTTACGAGATGAGAAAACGAGCCGAGCTTAAAGCTGCAGTTTCTGAGCTCGAGAGACCTTGGGAGGTCGTTGAACGAGCGCCCAATTTATTCTCTGTTAAAGCTGATGAGCAAGTTAAGGTGTTGGCTGATCGGTTTCAGAAGCCGGGTGGGTTTGATTTGTGGTCCGAGAATGATGGGCCCCAGTTGTTTCATTCTCCTGATGGGTTGCCCACTGCTAGGTTTTTTCCTAAGGGGGTTGTTCATAGTGTTAGGCCTTATGGTTTGATTCACGGGGAGGGTGGTGGTGTGGGTGTGGGGTTTGACGAGTTAGAGTCGGATAGTGAAGATATGGGTGATTTTGATGGTGAAATTAGGGGGAATTGGGGAGGAGTGTTTAGGAGTTTAGATAGAAAGAAGGAAGAGAATGATGATAGGTATATGCGACGTAGCGAAAGCGGAACAGAATTTAATAAGAGTAGAGATGCTGGCTGGAGTAATAGGAGTAGCGGTTTAAGAAATTCTAGGTATAATGAAATGAGAGATGAGTCATTGATGCTGTCTTCTGAAAGCCGAACTAATAGGAGCGGGAATGACGGTAGGATTGGCAGTTTTAGAGGAGATGGTGAAACTAGGACTAGTAGGAATAGAAATGATGACAGGGTTAGTAGGATTGGTGGCTCGAGTAGTTCTAGAGATCGTGCATTGAGGCAACATGGTGAAGCTAGGACAAAGGGTAGAAATGATGATAGGATTAGTAGGAGTGGTGGTTTAAGGAATTCTAGGTCTAATGAATATGGAGATGGTTCGTTAATGCGGACTTCTGAAACTAGAACTAATAGGAGTGGGAATGATAGTAGGAATAATAGGGTTGGCAGTTTAAGGAGTTCTAGATATTCTTCTGATTCTGGAGATGGTGAAACTAGGACTAGTAGGAGTAGAAGCTATGATGGTGTTAGTAGGGCTGGTGGCTCGAGTAGCTTTAGATACTTTGAGTCTAGAGATCGTCCATTGAGGCAACATGGTGAAGATAGGACTAAGGGTAAAAATGATGGTAGGAGGATTGGTAAGAGTGGTGGTTTAAGGAATTCTAGATATTCTTCAGAATCTGAAGCTTATGATATGAGTTTACAGCAGGATGGGAGTTATGGATTGCGCGAGAGGGACATGAGCTACAGGTCTAGTTCTGGGGCTGACATATGAGTCATTTTAGCTTGAAATATTTTTGATGTTGCATTGGGAAATTGGACTGCTGGATTGTTTAGCCTTTTTAGCTTCTGATGCAATCAGATTATGCAAATGAACTGGAATTTAATAATTCTATTCATGCAATTCTGTCTCTTTCATATAAGCACAAGAGACGAAGAACACTAAGGAGATAACAGTTTCCTAGTATATATGAATTAAATGTCAGCAGCAGGCTGATTACAGGTATTATTTGTCATTTTAGCTTGTATAAATTATCGTAAATGTATATCTGTATGTATATTTTGTTGTTTCCAATGAATAATTAGAATGATTTCGAGAATTGCAACTTTATATGGTTGACCTTTTCTTTCCGTATCTTGCAAAATTATGATTTCATAAGTGTGATTACTGATTAGTATGAAGTTGAATACATGAAAATATATGTTTTGGATTAGTTGCTTCATCAAAGTTCACGAGCTCTTCTTGCATTGTTTGCTAACATCTGAACTGTCTAATTCTGTAGAGATCTAAAGTAAAATAAAAATATTCTATGAATGATAAAGAGAAGGGTGAGTCAAAAAATGCTGCAATTTATTTTGAACAAAATCGTAGTGCCGCTTGGTTTGGTGTGAATTGAAAGCAATTATAAATTATTTGTAAACTTGCATGGGTCAGTTTGCTGATTGAACAGTTATTTGTGACTTTGTGTTCAATAGGTTAGTGAAGAATCATAAACAGAACGAGTATTACAAGGGCAGTTAAACTGTTGCAAGTCTGATTTTAGAGTCAAATAATTAGTTGGTCACTTATTTCATTCCGTCTTGGGCATAATATATGTCATTTACAATCACAACATGTAAATAAAAACTTACGAGCCCACCTAAGGTAACATTATAATGCTAAAAACCAAGTCGAGAAATTCATGTCCTTTAATGGGGAAATTTCATTCCCTTGTTTGTTGGACTTATTACGACTGTCAAATTGCAGCATGCATCGTGTTTCTGGGGCTACTTGTAAGTAACCTATACCCTATTGTGGATAACCTAAATATATTTCTAATGGAAATTTAGTTATGCTTTGTTTGGACGTAGATGAATTTGGATTTCAATTTAGGTCAAATCCTTTGTTTGAATTATACAAATTAAATTTGGATTTCAGCTAAATCTATTATAATTTCTAACATTAGCAAAAGTAAGAATTTGAAATAGTGTAGTCTATGCCTATGGAACTATTTTATTTCAAATTCTATCTCCGTTTTTTGTCTTCGTCTTCGTTATCTTCCTAAAACACTAGTTTTAATCTCCTCTGACATTAGAAATAATCGCCAAATCAAAGATCTTCCTCGAATTCTTACTTTATTGCCAGACGCTACTTCAATCATCTCCATCCCGACCATTCCTCTCTTCAGGTACTTTTCTTTTCGGTTTGAATTTATTTGTTTAGATTCTATATTTTATTCTGATTTTACCGATTTCATAGACTTGCCTTTTAGATTTCTCAAATATGAGTTTTATGCTTGCTATTCAATTCAACCTAATAAAAAACTTAATTCTATGTTTATTTTTAATTTTAAAATTTTGCTTTTAGTTCCTCGGTGATTTTGGAGCAGAATCCATCTTTGAGTATATTTTAAAGTCTAATGATATAAAAGGTACACTTATTTAATTCATCTTTTAAATAAAGGGTAAGCATGATTTAGATGGTGTTGATGGGTGTGCATTAAAATCATGATAGATGAGTTTTGATTGTTTATCAAATTCTCGACAAGATGAAGTGCTGATTGAGTTCATCGACTTGTGCACAAGTGCATTGAATTTTTTCAAGACGAGCGAAAATGTTGATGGATTTGAAGATTTATTTTTTCTTTTTCTTTTTTAAAAGAAAAGAAAATTGGCGAATTTGTGTATAATGAGGTTTGACACTGGAGGCTGGTCTGTTGGAAATCACCTTCAAAAAGTCCATAAAAGCCATTAATCAGTGAGGAAAATAAATTAATCAGCAAGACTATGAATGGAAACTATATCAAATTAACTTAATATCAAGTGCAGAATACCATTGAGAATGACTTACTGACTGCAATGAATTTTAGATTGGTCTAATGATGATGTTGATATTGTTTGGACGGAACCAATGTTTTTAGCACATTCAACCAGTTTAGTCTGTTTCTCTTGAACTTATAATTTTGCAAATTTTCCAGCAAGAGTGGGCAAAGCAAGAGGATGCACTTTCGGATTTGAAGGGTATGGCTGTTTGATTTCAGATGAAACCGATCCTTACAATATTTGTTCATTGCTCATTAGCTACATACTGCTTGTGAAATTGGTCAATTCTTGAACCCCCATGTATGAATTTTGTGGCTGGTGTGAATGCCTTTGGAGAATTCCTGAAGTTTTACTTGAAATTTACTCATTGTTGTTTATTCTTCATTATTTTTAAGTAGAATGTTAGTGCTAGGTCAGAAATTTACTGTAATGAACTAAATTAATGCCAATGTGGGCCTAGTTTGAATGGCTAAGGCACCTCTAAGTGCATCAATAGACAATTGAGACTCTAAAAGAGTCGATTACCATCTTTGACAAAAATAAAAAACTAAATTAATGCTACTATTGTCTATTTGAATCATAAATGAATATCTTACTTGTGGGTTGCTTCAAATATAGTGCATTATCATGTGGTAACGCATAATGATGATTTCTCTGTTTACTTGTTGATTGTGACTCTTAATCGACTTGTTTGGCTGTTTGACATTGACAAAAGTCTAATGAGTTTTTTTTTGGTTTGATTCTGGTTTACCTGGTAAAAGAAAACTTCAAGATAGCTATCACACTTCTTTTGTTGTGTTGCGAAAATGTCTGGACACACTTTTATAATTTATTAGTTTAATTTTTCAACTTGTTGATAGTTGTTCGTTCATAATATCATGATTTGGTTGGGTTTTTCTTTAAAGAAGAATCTGCAGTCATGCATTTAGAATTATCCTCGTTTCTTTCCCCCCTGGTTGGTTTAATCACATAGTTTGTGTACAGTGAACTTCAAGTTTACTTGGGCGTTTTGTAAACAGATAATTTTGGGGACCTTGATCAGTTATAGGCTGTAGATGGATGCTTGCCAAAACTTTGGTAAGTTTTTTTTCCTTTCCTCACTGCGGAATCTCTTTACTTTTCTTGATCGGCATAATGTAGTTTTTCGGTTTTCCATCAGCCAAAGCAACAGCAAAACTATTCAGCAGGCAGCAGCTGCATCAAAAAACGCAGGCAGCCGCGGCAGCAACACAAGCAGCCGGAATAGCAGCATCAGCAGAAGGCAGCAGTATCAAAAGGTAGCAGCAAAAACAGTAGTAAATAGCAGCAACATGCAACTAAAGACAGCTGCGGCAGTAGGTATGTAGTTCTGCAACTCTGCTCTATTTTTTTATAAGTCTAGATATATTTTCTTCAATTATGCATAACTATGAAAGTATATATACATATGAAATTAGTAGTTACTGTTAAAAGCTTGCCTTATATTTTCAGCTAAGGCAGATTTTATATCTAATTGTTCCATGTAATGATGTAATAGAACTGCTTTTGCCTCAGTTATGAACCTTCCTGCATTTTCTTGTTACATATAGTGTTTTTGACGGGGAAGTGCCTATTAGGCTTAGAAAAATCCTTTTTTGTGCCTATTGGAAATTTAATTCCAATTTAGTGTCTGGGCCCACCGAATCCGCAATGCTACATTGTGGATTCAACACCAATCTGCAATGTAGCATTGCAGAATGGTTAATTATGTTGATTAACATTTAATCAACATAATTAACACCAACCCGCAATGCTACATTGCGAATTGGTGCTCCCGAATTATTGGGGAGTACTTGTCTCCCCGATAATTGGTGAGATAATATTTTAATGATTAAACATTGTACAAAAATAAAAAAACTTAAAATATAGCATTTAGCATTTAGCCTCTGTTTTAAAATAATTGTTGTTTTCACTATTCCAATATAAATGACGTTTTGGAAAAAACACGCATATTAAGGAGGTAATTAATACATGAAAAAATTTCTAAACTACCCATAATTAATACTAAACACACAGAGAAGACTTCTTCTCTCAGCCATCTTCTCTTTGAGAAACCCACTACCATGCTTATTGAATCTTGGTGAGTTTTTCAGATTTTATCATCGCACTAAATGGCCAAACAACTGCCAAATCTCTCATATGTAGTCAGAGATTTCATCCAAATTTTAACATTTTTACAGCTAGCCTGATCGGAGTGATAAAGCAGCACTTTTTATTGCGATTCCAAAATTGAGTAAAAAAAATTGCAGAGTTTGTAGTGGAAGATTAATGATCAGACTATAGTCATCATGAAATCACCGCTTAAGAACTGAAGACGTGAGATTTTTGATAACTTCTCCTCCAATTTGAAAAATTTGAAAGAATAAATTCAATAGAAGCATCAAGCATGTATGAAATCTTACTCTTGAGGTGTTAGTACAGTCAAGGTAGGCAAGAAATAAATTGCAGTCTTATATTTTCCGTCGTAACAAGGAGGCCGGCGATTGGGTATTAGTGTTTGAGTAGGAGAGTGTTAGATTTGTTCAAAAAGAACAGAGAAATGAAGTAATAAAGCACACTTTGGATTTCTCGCTAGAAATAGTATGAAAAAGAAAGCCTTTTGTATGTAATAGAGATAGGGTTATTTTTGGCAAAAGGAAGTCCAAATTCTTAAAACGACAAACAATTAGGAATTTTTCTAAATTCTAAAACGTCATTTATATTGGAATGGTACAAAAATTATGAAAGCAATTAATATATTAATTAATAAGTGTAAAAATTAAAAATATATTTGATATGTTTTTGGGATTGTTATAAACAATATAAAAATTAATCATGATATTTAGTGTTCTTTCGGATTTGAAGCCTCAAACCGTAACCTAGGTCCTGTCGCCGGTGTCGCATGCTTTCAATAACCGTGCAATACTGCCTGTCATTTGGAAGGCCCTCGTCGTCGTCATCGTCCTTATCTTGGGCTGACTGGTCAACATCTATACTTGGTGTAGTAGTACCGGGCTCCTCCTGTCTCTTCGGGAGAGCTCAAAGGACGAAGTTGTGATATCGGTAGCTCGTGACTCGAGCACGTGGAATGCCTTACTGTCCAGGTATAGACTGTACTACTGTGGGCGAGAAATAAAGCTGCGACGGATCCTAAGCCTGGCGGGAAGAATAGGGCAGCGAATGTGATGTTGACGGCTGATCATGAGGTGGCGATGGACAATTACTGATCGGAGGAAGCAAACGGCTGATGTAAGGCTCGAAAGGGGGCGATGTAACATCACGACGATCCTCTCTGGTGCCTCTCTGTGTGCTCGCTGCTAACAGCCAAAGATCTATCTGAATATGATCATCCCTATGTACAAGCTCCATAAAATCAGTATGTAAATAAAGAAAAATGGAAAAAAAGTAAGGCATTAAAGTACAATTTGAAATTGATAAATTATCTCTAAACATATAATTGCGGTAGCATAAGGAATTACATGCGCTTCGAACTCGGCACCATGTCGTGTGATCCGTCGACACTTGACAAACCGATACCAATCAATATGCTCTGAATGGTAATGAGGCGGTGCCTGGAGGGGCTATCCTAGGATAACGTACTATAGCATTTCATCTCACACACTAATGTACTGAGAGTACGTCCGATCCTAAGTCGAGCTGCTCTCAGGTTAACGCTGTGTAATATGTGGTCCTGATTGTGGCCTTTGGAATACCCCGCTGCAATCCGAATTGTTGCAACACTCTGCCTCCCTGGTGCCCAACATAATATGGAAATAGATAAGTGGTACTCTAGCCCGCCAAAAAGCTCGACTATCTAAACAACACTCCGGAAGAAGCTTCAACATGGCCTTACTCTACGGCTACCAAATAAACTGCATGTATAAAATTAAAGATAGTTTTTATTAATTTATTTTTACAATGAGCTATTGATATTTTTTTTGGGCAAATGCACATTGGGTTTATGCACTTGGTTTGTTTATTGACATAGTGTCAGTTTAAACACGATCATGTTGAAATTGACATTATCAAGCCTCTGGTTATTATGTATTATTCATATGATTTTTAAATTAAGGCCAAATGACTAAAAAATGTCAAACTTTTCATGAAAATTTTACAAAAGTTTAAAACTTTGAATTTTATCCAATTTGTTCTCAGACACATGATTTCGTTTCAATTATGTCCAACTATACAATTTTTCTTATATGTCGTTGATGTGTGGCATACCACATCAGTGCCACGTAGGCACAATATGAGCAAAATTAAATAATTGGACATAATTGAAACGAAATCATGCGTTTCAGGACCAATTGGATAAAACTGAAAAGTTTGAACTTTTCTTAAACTCTTATAAAAGGTGTGGCCTTTTTTTGGTCATTTGGCCTTAAATTAATAAATTGTTACTATTAATTTAGCATTTTCATTTGCAATTATTTTTTATTATTATTTAATTTTACACCCTTGTGTTTATGACAGTAAATTTTTTAACAATTTTGTGATAAAAAAGGTTAAACAATCACAAAATTTATTGACGGGTTTGCAATGAAAATTGTCATAGCAATTATGTGAAGAATTTTTTGCCACTAATTAAAGACGGAAATTCTTTTAGCGACCCATCACTAAATTTAGTAACAAAAATATCCGTCACAAACATATAATCCATCACAAATCCAACACTATTTTATGACAAATAGTGATCGAGTTTTTCAAAGCCGACCAATGACTTATTTTTGTCATAAGTTTGTGATGATTTATATTTTTTATCATAATTGATTTGTGACGGTAAGAAAATCATAAATCCGACACTTCTAGATACTTACAGTAATGTGATGATCCTAATTAGTAAAATGGTTGTCTTGGGATAGAACCATGTTCTCTTTAGTATCATGCCCCACAAGATACTAGGGAGCATATTCCACCTAAAGATCTTATCTTTTGGCTATAATTATTTTCTTTTGATACTTGAACTTGTCTTTTAATTAGAGTCTGCCATCACGTTATTTATAAACTGAGCCAATTATTTCTTTTAAAAAAATATGATCAAAGTAATCACATAATTATAACTTTTTTTTAAAAAAAAATTTATACAATGTATTATAAAGTGATTGGTTCAATCCACTAATAACATAGTAGACTGAATCCATTTTAATTTTTGTTGTCATTTGATCGAGAAATTTTTAGGTAGATTCATTCTACCCGTAATTCGTGGACTAAGCCTATATTATTATGACACGTCATTAAAATAGTGGCACTATCGTAATATTACTATTCGAATGTGTAAAAAATTAAAAAATAAAATTATAATAATACCACTACTTTAATGACATATTATAATATGACAGGATAGTTTACGAATGATGCGGTGGATTGGATTTAAGAATTTCTACATTTGATCTGTGTGTACATAATCTTAATGCACAATCTGAAGCTAAGGAAATCATAACCGAGATCCTTATAGTGTTTAGTGGGCTGTTGACTATCTTTGCTAACCCACTCATGCCTACATCAGTGGATTTCATTTTTTGTGTTGAAATCTTATTATAAATTATCTGTAATTTGACTTTCTTTACGTGGAAGATTTGAGAACATCATTAGACATTTAGCCTATGTTTGGATGGGTGAAAATTGAGGAAAATGGCTTACAGTTCTAAATCAATTACCTCTACAAGTTCGGAGAAAATTAAGAAGATGATCCCTTTCCCAAATTGATTATGTTCATGGTCCTGAGTATTAGAGCCATCCGCATTGAGCCTTACTTCAACATTTTGTTTTGTCTCAATTCGTCCGCCCGAAAAAGCATATTATTTTCTTGGCGGATTTAAATTTTTAAAATTTGATATTGGCTCTCAGTCTGAGCCTGTTAAATGATACATTTAGGTCAGATTCAAATGGTAAATTTAAGCTTGGACATCTCTTGATTATTAAAGAACAGTATTTTCAATTTTCAGAACAGTACTAGAAACATAAAATAAAAGCAAAAAAATGAAAACATCTTAAATTGTACAATATTTTTACAAGCAGAATTGCCGAACCGTTTTATTGAGATTATTTTGAGCTTTCATAGTGGTCAGTCTAATTTCTTCTAAATTTAAAGTCTTCAGTCGGATTTGGAGTTACATTTAAAATAGTTAAGCTCGTCCTAACCCTGCCAAAGTCTAACCCATGAACATGTCTAGATGCCTAAAAGAATTCTCCAAAATAGAGGTGAGCATTCGTTTAGTTAAGATTCAAATCGAATTATCTATACATATACGCCATTTGATCGGATTATTTAAGATCTTTAATCGAGTTAATCAAATTATTTTAGCTCTTTAATAGAATCGACCAAATTAACTAAATTAATTAAAATAAAATTACAAAAGTTCTAAAAATATAATATCAATATGGTCGAATTAGTTGCTTAATTAAGTTAAATCAGTAAAAATATAAATAATAATTGCATATATACAATATTTCAGTTAATTAGTTTTGAATCAAACTTCTAAAACTCTTAAATGGAACCAAATTTTTTTATAAACCGAATCGAACTGATAAAATTACCGAATTAACCAAAAAAAATTAACCGAATTAACTAAAAAAATTAACCGAATTAACCAAGATAGATCAATAAATTCAATATCGGTTAAAATTGCTCATGTCTGCCACATTATCAATTTTTTAGGTTAGAGTGGAATTGACAAAATAAAGCGGATTTGAGTGTAATCGGCAATTTTACAATGTTAAGGTATAAACGAAATGGGAATAAAAGGTGTGGTTTTTTCAGAACATTAGTCTTAATAAATTTATAGTTCAATAGATTATAGTTATAATTGAAAATTGAATTATACTGCACTGAGAGAGAAAAGTCAGATACATGAAAATTACTCACATTTAGGAGAAAGCAAAACAAGTATCAAGAGTTTAACACATTGTGAAATAAAACAAGAATGTTTATAATCGTTTCACTTGATACGAAGAGAAATTTCCTGTTTGCAGAGAACATGGGAATAAAACAAAGGGTTAATTACATATAAAATCATGACCTTTGTGCCAATTTCAAAAAATAACATAATCTTTAAAACGTGTCAATTATAGACATCACCTTTCATTTTTTTTAAAATAACATCGGCGATTTTTAATTGCATTTTTGTTGACGTGGCATGACACGTGGCAGACCCATCGGATGTCCAAATCAGCAAAATTTCACCAAAAAATATGCCCATGATGAAATTGAAAAAAAATAAAAGGTGATGTCTATAATTGACTCATTGTAAAGGTAATGTTATTTTTGAAACTTGGTACAAAAGTCATGATTTTATATGTAATTAACCCTAAAACAAATATGTTCTTTTAACTTGGTTACTCATCGTCCAATTATGCTTACTCATCGGTTAACATGGCTGCTATGACGTCAAAAATGGTTTAAATTTTCGAATTCTAAAAATTTAAAACTAAAAATTAAAATCTTAAAAATATAAGAATTTATTTGGCTTAATGGCAAAAAAAACCCAAACCTTTACGACTTGTTGCAATTATATCCAAACCTTTTAATTTTTGCAATAATATCCAAATTGCATTATTTTGTTGCAATAATATCCAAATTGCACTTTTTATATGATTTTTTTTTGAGTTTTTTGTCATTTTTTAGGACTTTTACTATATTATTATACATCAAAACATAATAATAACCTAATATCTTAATTAAAAACAACAAGTTTAGCCTTCAATTTGACTATTATTGCTACAAAAAATGCAATTTGGATATTATTGAAACAACAAAAATGCAATTTGGATATTATTGCAAAAATTAAAAGGTTTGCATATAATTGCAACAAATTGTAAAGGTTTGGGTTTTTTTACCATTAGGCCAATTTATTTTACTCTTTTTACAATTTATTGTCTTCTTACTCTATTCTCTTCTTCATTAATTTAACCTCTGCCGCTGCAACTGCCGCCTCTTCTTTTTTTCTGTTTTTTTGCCTTGGGCTATTAGAGGCTAATAATCACCCATGGCCCCTTAACTTTGGGGGTACGGGCGCTAAACGCCCTGATGTTTAAAAACGGGCGCTAAACCCCCTGATCTTTGTGGCGGCGCTCACAAAATCCCTTTTGCTTCAAATATGACGAAAATACCCCTGGCGCCGTTTTTTCAGTCAATTGTCATTCTTAAAAAAAAAATCTGACACTGTCATATCATCTAACACGTCAGAAATATATCTTAAAAATTTCAAACACCTAAAATACCCTCAATTTAATTTAGAAAAAGACAAAATAAATAAATCAACCCAATCTAAATTAAAAGATGAACCCAACACCCGACCGGACCATCCCCACCCGACCGGACCACACCTACCCGACCACCCGACCACCACCGGAAAATTTTCCGGTCATCTTCTCTATTGAAGATGACCGGAAAATTTTTCCGGCCATCTTCCGAATCTGTTCCTCAAGAACAGATCCGTCGCGGATTTGTTCTTGAGGAACAGATCCGGCGATCTGTTCCTCAAGAGGAACAGATCTGCTGATCCGTTCCTTTTGGTGACCGGAAAATTTTCCGGTCATCATTCACTCAGAGAAGATGACCGGAAAATTTTCCTGTGGTGGTCGGGTGGCGGCGATGGTTAGATCAGTGATGGGTTGGTTTTGAATGGGTGGTTGGGTTTTGAATGAGTGGTTGGGTTTTTTTATTGGCTAAACCTATCTAGAGGCCCTTATACTATATCATTTTTGTTCAAAAAGCCCTTGTATTATTTTTTTATTCTTCAGGTCCCTGTACTTAGAAAAATTCCGATTTTCAGGTCCTTTTGAGGGACTGAAGTAACAAAAAAATTGTAAGTATAGGGACTGGAGAAAACTAAAAAAGGATATGAAAATCAAAAATTATATAAGTAGAGGGACCTGAAGAATAAAAAAATAGTACAAGGGCTTTTTGAACAAAAATGATATAGTATAAGGGCCTCTAAATGGGTTTAGCCTTTTTTATTTTATCAGATATTATATTTAGGGGTGTTTTGGGTATTTTTATTTTTTTTGTCTTTTGATGACGTGTCAACTGACACTTGGTGCTGTCAATTTTTTTTTTCTGTTTTAAAAGACAGCCGCCAAACAAAAGACGGCGTCAGGGGTATTTTCGTCCAAAAGGGCTTTTGTGAGCGCCGCCACAAAATTTAGGGGGGTTTAGCGCCCGTTTTTAAACATCAGGGGGTTTAGCGCCCCCCAAAGTTAAGGGGCCATGGGTGATTATTAGCCGCTATTAGAAGGTTAGGGGAATTAAATAATTCACACAGCATTTATTATCAACCACTTTAGCCTCTAGATAAATTTTATTTGACCAAAACATTAAATGTTTGAATTTTCCAATTTGAAGTGGACATGTTGGTCTTGGTCATATATCATTGCTGTTCTTCATGATTAGTACAGAAGTGATTATGTAAGGATATGAATATTGATGGTCTCAGCTGCTCATTTCTGTACTCCCACCCAGACCAGACAGATACTGCTGCTAGTGTTTTTATAACAATTACATTTGACCCGGAGAGAAGCATTTTGTGGCTTGCAGATTATGAGAATTAGATGTAGACATGTTGGACTTGGACTTGCATTGCCAGTTAAACTACTAACTGACTAATTGTCCGATCCGATTTATTCGAAAACTGAAAACCCGGTTGAACCATTTGATCTTGACAGAACGACAACCGTCAAATCCTAACTCATGTCTAGATTTTATTTGTTATGTATATAATATACCAAATTTGTTGAACCGTTTGAACCGACACTGGTTCGGCTTTTAAAACACTTTTCCAAGTAATCGATCTCATCCCCTAGGAGTATTATGTGGCAATCCCCCGTCCAAGTAATACAAGACAATATATTGGCCATATAGATATAATTTGACTTGAATTAATTGGAATTTATCCTTCAAAGGTTTTGTTTTGTTTTGTATTTTTAAAATTCATCTTTTAAAAATTTAATGATGTAAAAAGTAATTATCTTAACTAATACTATATTTTTAAAATTTACAGATCTATCACAATTTATCAATTTCATTGTAATTTTATCTGATTTTACAATTACTATTATTTTGGCAATCTTTATCTCTTTACAATACTAATTATTTTTTTATTTATTTTGAATTTTAAATTTAATTTTTTATTCAACCATTAAAAGATAAAAAATTAAAAATTAAATTTTAATGTTGTTTTTTATTAGGAGTAAAATTTTTACAATTTTTTTGAAAATAAATTTTTCTGATTAAAAGTTAATATAAAATTCTACTGAAAATTAAATATATAAAAAACAATTACACAAAATTACAATGAAATTATCAAATTAAAATAGATTTATAGACTACAATTTTTTTAACTAAATAAAATATTTAAAAAAATTAACTTTTTAACACCACTAAACCTTTATTAAAAAATGAAACTTACATTACTAAAATATAACTAAATCATATGTCGGCAAGTGGTTTGTCCCTACAAACTTAGTCAACTCACAAAAACATTGTAATTGGATCTCAAATTGATTCATCCTTTCCACAAAATTTATAAGGCAATAACAATTTTGTTACACAGAATAATTTAGTTTCTTGAACAAAAATTGCAACAACAATTTTGTTACTTGAACAACGTTACTTTAATGTTGTTGTTGTTCTGTGCCCACTAAAATTATGATATATGACGTATGCTTCTTGACACGATCTTATGGCAGCAACAACCTCATCAAAGTGATGAAACTGTTCATCTATTTGATCGTAAAGGTATCTTGTCGACTCAAAAGCCATCTCATTTTGGTTCATTGCAACTAGGGGTGGCGACAGTTCATGAACTGGCGATTTCAGTTTTGAACAGCCGGTTCACAGTTCAAAAAATATCCTGAACAGTCCTTTAGACGGTTCCGGTTTATAATTCTGGTTTTGACGGTTCGAAAAATCAAAAAATTTTATTTCATAAAAATTTAATTAATCAAGTTAAAATTGAAATTCTACTTAATATAAATAATTAATTATACTAAAAATTAAAAACTACACTTACTTTATCATAAATTTTGATGATTAATTATTTTATATGATTGATATAATCATATATTGCTATAAAAATAAAATAAAATTAATGATTAGTATTTAAAAGAAATAAAAAATTAAATTATATTGAAATAAATAAATAATATTTATATATTTAAAATAGTATATATTATAAATAAATATGGTGTCTTATATTAATAATCAATCATATGTATGTATATACATATAAAATAAATTATTTACACGTATATATTTTAAAAATTATATGGTTCAAAACCTCAACCGCCGATTTGGAACCGAAACCGATAGCTTCGGTTCCAAGAAATATTGAACCGGAAGGAATCCGATCTTCCGGCAGTTCCGGACCAGTTTAGACAGGGTTCCAAATTTGACTGGTTCCGAACCAGCTCACGTTCAACTCGGTTGGTGGCCACCTCTAATTTCAACTTCTTAAATGTAATTATGGAGAAAATTACGACACAACATAACAGGTTTTAAAGGGAAGACATGCTTTCAGCTTTTCAATTTTTTATAATTTAAATTTTTAAAATTGTTAGTAGTCATTTTTTTCAATTTTCAATTTCAATTTTAACTATTTATTGAAATTAAAAAAATAAAGACTTTGTATATGTACTTTTCATAAATAATTTTTTTGATAATAAAAAGAAAAATCGAAAGAATATGAAGAATAAAGAAACCATATTTGATTTTTTTTTCCAATTTCAATTTGAGCAAATAATTGTAATTAAAATTAAAAATCGAAAAATAAATTAAAATTTATAATTTTAAAAATTTAGGCCATAAACAAAAAAATTAAAAAATAAAGTGTATTTGGATCATTAAGCCAAAAATATAAGAAGCAAACACAAAAACCAGTGATAGTCTGTTAGTCGGGGACTAGCTTAGAACAAATGATCAATTCACTCTCTCAAGTTGACACAAAATATTAAAAGAGTCAGTTTAAAAAAAAATCGATTAAAAAACTTATACTTACATTTTCTTATCAAATTTTTCCTTTATCAATTGCATGCGTGAAATACTCGCACCATATTATATAGGAAAAGGTTTTTAAAACACATTAATGGAGGTTTTTTTTCTCTTTTAATATTTTTCTCCGCACATGTTAGTGTTTGCTAAAATATGTTGTTTTCATCACGAAGAAGCAAGGGAGGAAGAAAAACAATCTGATTCAAAAGAATGTTGAAAAGGATATAAATCGAATCCATATTGATCAGGATAACAATTCTATATTGAAAAAGGATGAATATACTAGCGGTGCTTTAAACATGGCCACATAAGAAGCGTTTGACATTGAAGATGCGATGGGTAGCCATAGCGATGAACCCATGGAGGCTGCTGTTGGAATATTTAGTTCCGATTTATAATCTATTGGCTTCGCTAATGGACCAGTGTTCCATTAAGTCCGTGTAATCAAATAAAGATAGATTATACTCTAAATTGTGAGTGAAGGATAAAGTGCGAATTAGAGTGCACGGGTTTTGATGAGAGCTCGTTGAAATCCTTAAACAGTACAATTAATTAGGTCTCCTCTTTAATTTTATAAGAAATATTTTTTATTTTTCTCATGAAATTCCGAAAAAACATAGTTCATTTCATAAAAGACATTCCAAATGACTTTTGAAATTGAAGCGACAACTTTTCTTCTTTTTTTTACAACATTTGTCTAATAATATATTTGAAAATAAAGAATAAATATATTAAATAAAAATAATTAATCACAAAATCTAATTTGAAGTAAGAAAGCGACTGTAGACATCTATTTTCCGGACAGATAAAAAGTGATAAAGAACTGAAGCATCCAATAATTATTTTCAGAGAAATCTGTTCAGATGACGAGCTACAGATTTACTTGATGGAATCCAAGCAGTATAATCTGTGTACAGCTGCAAACTTGGAGGATTAAAACGCAATTAGTCGTAAATAGCCCATAAAAATCCAAAGAGATTGGAGTCTAACTCTAGAAATTCGACTAATTACAATGTCTTAGAAGTTTATGGGCGAATTTACAGAATTTACGAAATGAAATTGATCATAACCAAATCCATAAGACCTTAACAACTTTTTTGATACTTTTAGGCGCCAAAACAGACTTTATCACTTTTTTAATTAGCAAGAAGTAGGGGTGAGCATTCGGTCGGTTCGGTCAAAACCGATCCGAAAATGGCCAAACCGACCAAACCGAATGTTGTAATAGTTTTGACCGAACCGACCGAACAAAGAACATTAACCGAATCTGTTTTGACCGAATTTTTTTGGTCGGTTCGGTCGGTTCGGTTAAATGGGCTATTTATCGGCTTTTATGGGCTTTTTCACTTACATATGCTTTAAAAATCAATTAATTTTTTTCACAATTCAAATAATTGAATTCTATGAAAATTAGAAAGAAATCAAGCATTTTCTCACAAATCCAAACAATATACCATAACAATAATTTAATTCAAAAAGGATATCACCCTACTTTTTATAATAAGCATTCAAAATTGTAAGTATTCGGTCGGTTCGGCTAAAGTGTAAATTTTATATTCTTAACCGAACCATTAACCGATAATCAAAAATTTATATTTTGTTAACCGAACCGACCGAATGAAATTTGTCACCGAACCAAATCGACCGAAATTCACCGGTTCTGTCGGTTTGGTCGGTTTTTTCAAAACTTTGCTCACCCCTAGCTAGAAGGTCAAAATACGAATTTAACAGTTAAAATTCTAAAGTAAATAGTTAAAATTCTAAAATTCTAATCCTAAAATTCTAAGCCTTATTATTTAACATTTCTTTAAAACTACTCCAAATTCTAGAAAGACAAGACCGTAAATAGACTTGTGCAAACACTAACCTAATCAGACTATTACAAATTCAACCTTAATGCAGTCTAACTAGAGGTGACATACAAACCCTAGAAATCAGATAGACCACCCCCTGGAATAGCATAGCCAAAAAAAATTCAACACACAAACACACAAAATCGCACTAATTTTCAATACTAAAACACTAAAACATGTGTTAATTCTCCAAGAATGAGGCACAAGCATCAGATTCGAAGTTGGATTCCGCATCCAATTCGCCAGCAAACGAGCGAAGGACTCAGACTGGTAATTCTGATGACCCTGTAATTATTCTTTAATTTTCCATGAATACATACCATAATAATCATCATATTTGCTAAAATTACATGATCTAGGGTGTATGTTAGTTTATTTGTCAGTTTTAGCCATAAAATTGTCATGCTAGACTTAATAATTAATTTATAAATCTCCATTAAATCGTCGATAAGCATGTTAATTAGATGTAATTGATTGTTTGTATGCTCACATCCATGTTTCTTAGTGTTTTTAGCTATTTTTGCAATGTAAATACTTAAAAATAGTCGCTCTAATTTTATATTTTTTGTTCAGATCACCTTAAAACACTTCCAGACTATTGTTTTTGCATTCCTTGTTCGCTTTTATGCGTTTTGACTGTTTTTGCATGAAAACGGAGCCGAAACGAGTGAGAATGAGCTAAATACGAACCAAAAAACTGTTGAAACAGACTGCCCAGAACCGCCGCCGCCACAACCAATGGCGTTGCTGCCAACCATAGCCGGCGACACCGACGGTTGCCAACTATCTACGCCGTCAGTCATACCGGCGCCCAATGTTTTGTCCCTGCCTTCTGAGATTGCGTTTCCAGATCTTCTAGACTCCTCTCAGAATTTCAAATTAGGTTTTCGGGCTCATTCGGGCTCGGAATGAAGCCCGATTGAAAACTAGAAATAGGGATTGTTGTGTACTTTAATTATCCGCACTGTAATGGGCCAAACCCGATGTAAAACAGACCAAAAAGTCTATCAATGTAACATAAAGTATAAACCGGGCCACGAGCCCGAGGCCCATTAAACCAGCAACTTCTAGAGAAGAATCTGGGTTAACTCAAACTCAGAATCAACTCTGGATCAAACCAGTAGAACCAGATCGACGAGACACATAACTCTCGTGCTCGGATCGAGAACCCGTTTCGACCAGACCAACAGTCAAAACCCGCGCGAGCGCTAGGTACTCAAAGTCAACGAGGTTAAAAAGTATCCCTAACCTTATATGTATACCAAACTGCCCCTGAGCATGCCTATATTGTTTACCGCTTTCCAAAAACATATCAAATTAACCGGTTAAACAACTAACCACATAAATTAGCGAACTAATGCAATTCCAGTCCATCACCTAGACATCGTAAGACTGCAATGAAATGAGTGGTAAATGGTTGTATATGACATTCAAGACTCACTAATAAAATCAATCAATCAAACCTTTACATTTTGATTAATTAGGCTTTGTTTAAGTAATTAATCTAGACCAGCCAGACTTTGCTATGTATTAGAAATCTTTAAGGTTAGATGAATGTTTAAGAGTACCTGTTACTTACCTCAAATGTCAGTCCAGATCGAGTCATATATGAGTCAAACCTGTTTACATGCTTTCATACTTGTTTATTTTCAGCTTTCATATTATATGAACTGCATATACTGTTGAGATGAGATTAATGCAAATATGTCCGGCAAATAAAACTGATAACCGATAAGCCAAACACATGAGTCTCGGGAAGGTCCACAACCCGGTCTTTTGGTCCGATGTACGATAATCTTACCCATAAGCGAGTAAGGGAACCTAGTCGGTTAAAAGGCTTTTTGTAGTTGAACTAGGTGGCAACTCCATTTTCAAAACCTATTTTCAGATCGAAAAGTCAGCCATAAGCTTTGGGCGAGCGGCACACGAACCTCGCTTCGTTCATAATGAAACAATCAATATTAAAGTGAGAAATTTGAGTGGAAGTGAAAAACAAGTTATTTACAAGGAAAAAAGGTCAAATAAGCCTTTCACGTTTTGCCTGAGGATCAGGTTGGTCCTCTATATTTGAAAAGGTGCTAAAACACTCAGGTTGGTCCTCTATATTCGAAACTGAACCAACCAAATAAAAAAAGTTGAAAAAGTCAAAATTAAACTGACAGAATGGAGCGGTAATTCGGCTGAAAATAAATAAAATTTCAGCTTATTTGCTTAATTCAAATTTCAAACGAAACAAAAAGTTAAAAAACTATATTTTTTTAATCAAAACCGAACCGACTAAACCCAAACTTATAATCAAACCAAACAAAAATTATTGTTTGGTCAGTTAATTTGGTTGGTCGATAATTTTTCACACTTTTATTGGTAATATTTGAATCTATTCATATATGAAGGGCGTATTTGAACCCATTCATATATGAAGGGCGTATTTGAACCTATTCATATATGAAGGGCGTATTTGAACCTATTCATATATGAAGGGCGTATTTGAACCTATTCATATATAAAAGCATAATTAAACTTTTCATTCATGGAGGGTTTATTTGAACTTTTTTATTAATGAAGTGCATATTTAAATTTTTTTATTTATGAAGGACATACTTGAACCGCAGGTCAAATATTGAAAATATATTTGAAGCACCTCAAGTTCAAAAAGCCATCAAATTTCATCTAAGTAAAGATTGACGGATTTTCAAACAGTGTTAAAAAAAATTATTTAAACTTTTTAATAAATATTAAGAATGTTTTAGCATTTTTAGAAATATAGAAGATTAACTTGGTTCTCAAGGTAAACATAGAGAGCATATTTGATTCTTTGTTCTTTTTTCTATAAGAAGACAGCAATGATGATGTATGCTAGTGAAAAACATATCTATACTTATAAAAAAAAGGTTTAACCCTTAAAAAACCCTCCACCTTTCAATTCCCCTTCGTTTGCACTCTCACCTTTCAAAATCTTCAATTTTACCTAAATTATCACCTTTCATTTTCAATTGCACCATATAAGTATTAAATTGGACTTTTGTCACTAGAAAAAAGTTGAAATCGATACTTTATATTTTAATTCATGTTCTAAATAGTCTTTAATGTTTAAATTTCAACAACAAAACCATATTTAATGATATTTTTAATTGATTTTTATTTATATAAAAAAAAATTAACTTTTAAAATTTTAAGAAATATGGTTTTATTGTTGAAATTTAAACATTGAGGACTATTATAGAATATGAATTAAAATATAAATTATCAATTTGAACTTTTTTATAGTGAAAAAGGGCTAATTTAATATTTTTAGGGTGCAATTGAAAATGAAAGGTGAGAATTTGGATAAAATTGAAGATTTTAAAAGGTGAGGGTGCAAACAAAAAGGGTTGAAAGGTGGGGGATTTTTCAGGAAATTAGCCTAAAAAAAAGTTAAATCCATCTAAAGGTCTTTATAGTTCATATTTTTTTTTAGGTCCTTATATTTTATTTATTTTTGTATTATTTGATTTTTTTATTTATTTATTTTTTTATTTTTAAGTTTTTTTTGAGTTTTTTTCCAGTCCTCTAAATGAATTAAGCTTAAAAAAAATTCGCACTGTAAAATTATGAATGATCCATCATATATATGACACATAACGTTATTAAATATAATATCCAGCCAATGAGTATTAACCAACACGAAGTGAAGTTGGGCACAAACCATAATGCCGTGAACTATATCCTCCAAAAACAATTGCTTACAGTAATAATCAGCTTAATTATAGAGTTGAATTCTTCGTTTGAAGCTCAACCATAATTTTAGATTAATTAATTAGTTCCATTTCCTTAATGGAATAGGATCATTCATTTATCTGAGCTACTATCATTATCAAAAAATTGAATAGATTCTGACCTCTATTCACTCCATTTTCGTTAAAATAAACAAATTAAGTGTCCACTACGTTCCAATCAATATCCAAAAATAAATAAATTAATATTGCAATTTCTTTTTATTAATTTAGTTTTAGATTAATTTTTTAAAAAATCACAATTTTTGCATGAAGTTTCATTTTAATCACAAATTTTAAAAAGTGACATTTAAAAGTACGACCTTTCATTTATCACCAAAGTAAAATTCGGTATATTTTTTCTAACGAAAAATTATTAATCCTACATATTTTAACCCAAAAATAATAATATTTGGTGTCAATATATTTAATTAATAATTTAATGAAGAATTTAGTAAAAAATACACAAAAATGATAAATTTGGAAAAAGTAAAAAGTCATAATTTTATATGATAACTATTAAATGTCGTGATTAAAATAAAATTTCGTGTAAAGATCGTAATTTTTTATGGAATTAATCCTTTTAATTTTTTTTATACTTTTATATTTTTAATTATAATTCATTTAAGAAAGACTATTGAGCTAATCCAAAACTTTTACCTCATAACACATCTACAACTTCCTTAAAAAAAATCAAATTTTTCTTATCCTTTTAGTTTTATCATATTATTGAAAACAATTTTACTAGCAAGTAATTTTCATTACTTTTCATGCTAATTAAAAAAACAGTTTCATATAAAATCACCACCTTTATATTTTTTTATTTTAATTATATCCTTTAAAAAGTGTCAAATAAAATCACCGCCTTTTGTTTTTTTGCAAGTTTATCACCCATAAGAAAATCCAGTGTCTTTTCTCTTCCAAATAAATGTCATAATCTGACCAACGCCGTATTCAATTAACACAAAAAAAACCTCATTTTATTTTTTGTTGTTGATTCCGGTTGTCGAGTTAACAAATATACACCGAATTCTTACATTCGTGATAGATTTGCGAAAAAATAAAAGAAATGATATTATTTGACACTTTTTAAAAGATACGATTAACAAAAAAAAGTGTAAAGATAGTGATTTTATATGAAATTGACTCTTAAAAAAATAAATTTATTTATTATCTTTCACAAGAAAGTGTCCAAGAACATCAATAAAACTAAATCAAAAATACTAACATCTGATGGTGCTGCAATATAGTAATTTATTGGCCTAATTACTTAAAAACCACTCACCTTATAACTTTTTTTCATTTATACCATGACATAAAAAAAATTTCAATTGTACCCTATTTTCGATTTTTATGTTTCGTTTGTACCCCAAAAGTAAATTTTTTGATAATTTAATTAATTTAAAGATGAAAATATTAAAAACAAGATACATAAATGATTAACATCAACGTTTAATCAGAATACAGGTTAAAAATGAAGGACACATTTAAACTCTTTTCTAAAATAAAATAGGTCAATTCAACTCATTAGGGGTAGAGATGAAACATAAAAATTAAAAATAGGGTACAACTGAAATTTTCCTAGGTCATGGTATAAATGAAAAAAAGTTATAAGGTTGGTGGTTTTTAAGTAATTAGGCCTAATTTATTTGCGATAATTTCATGAAATACATATTTGGGTAACTTGTTTACACTTTTACCTATCCAGTTTTGATTTTTTTTGACTTTTTTTTATTTATGAAAAATACCTTTTTTTTTAATTTCACAAATACCTTTTTCGGTTTCCAATTCCAGTTTTCGGTTTTTTTGGTTCGGTTGATCGAACCGACCGATTACACTGTCTTATTTTTCAGTTTTTAATACTTTATTCTTTTTTTTATATATATTTTTTTCTAGGAATTCTTTTTTTATAGTATAACAATAGTGAATATATAGTATTTTTTATGGTGTTTTTATAGTGTAAGATTAGTGTATATATAGTGTATATATAGTGTATTTATGGCATTTTATAGTGTTTTTATGGTCTACACCATGAAAACACTGCAAATACACCATGAAAACACTGTAAATACACCATAAACACTATAAATGCATCATAGATATACTAAAAAATGACAGAAATACACCAAAAAACATAAGATATCCCGAAAACACCAGAAATACACTATAAATACACCAAAATACACTAAAACGTAAATATATTATAAATGCACCATAAATCAATTTGTTATTTACAAAATCAGTACCAATAAAAAAGTCTATGGATAAAAGAAAGACAAAATAAATAATTATATGAAAAATAGAACAATTTTATAAACAAAAAATTATAGATCTACAATAATTTATTTATAAAATGTTTAAATCATTACTAAAAAACCTTAAAAATTACACAAATCTAAAAACGAGTTGAGAAATTCATAGCGCGAACGGAACAGAAGAACGGAAGCGCGAACGGAAAAGACGAACATAAAAGTAATCGGAGAAGATAAATTGAAAATCAAACGAAAAAGAAGAAGAAAAGAAGAGAGGCCTTTGAGGGAGAAGAGAGAGAAAAGAGTGGATATGTAAAAATTTAACGTAAAATGAGATAAACCTTCTGTATATATTGGATACTTTTGTAAATAAATTAGAAAAATAGATAGCATAGGAAATAAAAGAAAGATGAGCAAAATACTGTAAATACTTTGCCAAAAACAAATATTTAAAAAATAATTCCAATTTATTTTCAAAATGTATTACTAACAAGGAAAACATGTATAATTTGTTTTTCAAATGATAAAGTTGTGCATAATTCTTAAAACAAATTTGGATTTTCTAGCTAAAGTAGGTTTTTATTTGGATAAATTTATAATTAGATCTCTTCTTTATATGTGTTTCGACTAATTGGTCTCTAATCTTTAATTTTTCTCATTATGGTCGTTTAACTTCCATTTTTCATCAATCGAAATCCCATTTTAGCTGTGTGTCTTTTGCAATATAGTCACGCTCTGTTAACTAAGAAAAAATCATAAAATATTTCTACATATGAAAAATTATTGGAGTTCAATCTATTTTAAAATTCCTAAACGATATATGCTTTGGTTGACTAGTCCAAAATTTTCAATTTTCCTTTTTATGATTCCTGCACTATTCTTTATCGTCAAATTAGGTTCTTTTTTGAATATCAGTCCAATGCATTTACTAACAGAAAACAACATAATTAAATTCCACGAATGCTGATAACATTAATGGAAAAATCCAAAACCATTGATTTGAATAGAAGTTTTAGATACAAAGCAATAGAGGCTAACGAATAGAAGGGAAAGCCATAAATCCTAAATAACATAAGAGGCCTTTATATAGGCAAAACCAAACAATAAAGGAAAAGACTATACTACCCTACAATAGCATATTAATTACGCTAACATCCCCCCTCAAACTCATGATGCTATAGCAATGAGCATCGAGAGTTTGTCAGTCAAAAAACAAAAGCGCGAAGAAGACAATGATTTAGTAAATAAATCTGCAAGTTGTAAGGAGGAAGAAACAAATGGTAATGTCAATGTGCCATTCTGAAGGTGATGGCGAGTAATATGACAGTCAATCTCAATATGCTTGGTCCTTTCGTGAAAAACCGAGTTATGAGCAATCTGAATAGCACTCATATTATCACAGTGCAGAGGAGTTGGTTGCTGCAAAGACACACCCATATCAGCAAGCAACATCGCATCCAAACGATTTCACAAGTAGTCGAAGCCATAGCACGATATTCGGCCTCTGTTGAAGACCGAGATATAACATCCTGCTTCTTACTTTTCCAAGAGATTAGAGAATCACCTAGAAAAATACAAAAGCCAGTAGTAGATTTGCGATCAGTAGGATCACCAGCCCAATCAGCATCAGAATAAGCACATAACTCCAAAGATGAAGTAGAGGAAAGCAAAACAGTCTGAAACTGAGTGCCACGGAGGTATCTCAAGATGCGAATAACAGCAGCCCAATGAACTGTAGTAGGAGAAGTAACAAACTGGCTGACTATGTGAACAACATATGCAATATCAGGGCGAGTGATAGTGAGATAAACCAAACTTCCAACAACCGTTCTATAAAGACTCGGATCTGGCAATGGAGACCCATCAGAAATAGAGTACCGAGCATTGAGCTCAATTGGAGTATCAACAGTCTTATTATCCGAGAGGCGAGCTCGCTCAAAAATATCAGAAATATACTTAGACTGAGAAAGAAGATATCCTTTTGGAGAAGAAGCAACTTCAATACCCAAGAAGTAACGAAGGGGGCCCAAGTCTTTCATAGCAAAACTTCGAGTCAACTCAGATTTCAACAGGCTAATTCCAACAACATCATCACCTGTAATAATCATATCATCAACATAAAGAGAAAGCAAAATTCGACCAGCGAGGTACACTTGACAAATAAAGCAGAATCATGGTTACTCGGGAGAAAACCAAGAGAAGTAATCACAGTAGAGAATTTCTCAAACCAGGCACGAGGAGCCTGTTTAAGACCATAAAGAGCCTTCCTAAGTTTGCACACTTCACCAGGTTGATGATCAATACCAGGAGGAGGAACCATATAGACTTCTTCATGAAGGTCGCCATTCAGAAAGACATTTTTAACATCCATTTGAGTGATATCCCAACGGCGAACAGAAGCAACTGCAATAAGAGTTCGAACTGTAGTCATTTTTGCAACAGGAGCAAAAGTCTCCTCATAATCCATACCATATTCCTGAGAATAACCTTTAGCCACCAAACGAGCTTTATATCTTTCAATAGACCCATCAGACTTTATTTTAATCTTATAGACCCAATGAGAACCAATAGCACGTTTTCCTGCAGGAAGAGACACTAAATCCCAAGTATGGGTTTGATGAAGAGCAGTTAGCTCCTCAGCCATAGCACGCTGCCAAAGAGGATCAAAAACTGCCTCTTTGGAAGATGAAGGCTCAGAAAGACAATGAATAGAAGCAAGGAATGAAGAAAATGAACTAGAAAGACAAGAATAATCAAGAAGTAACGAAGGGGGCCCAAGTCTTTCATAGCAAAACTTCGAGTCAACTCAGATTTCAACAGGCTAATTCCAACAACATCATCACCTGTAATAATCATATCATCAACATAAAGAGAAAGCAAAATTCGACCAGCCGAGGTACACTTGACAAATAAAGCAGAATCATGGTTACTCGGGAGAAAACCAAGAGAAGTAATCACAGTAGAGAATTTCTCAAACCAGGCACGAGGAGCCTGTTTAAGACCATAAAGAGCCTTCCTAAGTTTGCACACTTCACCAGGTTGATGATCAATACCAGGAGGAGGAACCATATAGACTTCTTCATGAAGGTCGCCATTCAGAAAGGCATTTTTAACATCCATTTGAGTGATATCCCAACGGCGAACAGAAGCAACTACAATAAGAGTTCGAACTGTAGTCATTTTTGCAACAGGAGCAAAAGTCTCCTCATAATCCATACCATATTCCTGAGAATAACCTTTAGCCACCAAACGAGCTTTATATCTTTCAATAGACCCATCAGACTTTATTTTAATCTTATAGACCCAATGAGAACCAATAGCACGTTTTCCTGCAGGAAGAGACACTAAATCCCAAGTATGGGTTTGATGAAGAGCAGTTAGCTCCTCAGCCATAGCACGCTGCCAAAGAGGATCAAAAACTGCCTCTTTGGAAGATGAAGGCTCAGAAAGACAATGAATAGAAGCAAGGAATGAAGAAAATGAACTAGAAAGACAAGAATAATCAAGAAGTAACGAAGGGGGCCCAAGTCTTTCATAGCAAAACTTCGAGTCAACTCAGATTTCAACAGGCTAATTCCAACAACATCATCACCTGTAATAATCATATCATCAACATAAAGAGAAAGCAAAATTCGACCAGCCGAGGTACACTTGACAAATAAAGCAGAATCATGGTTACTCGGGAGAAAACCAAGAGAAGTAATCACAGTAGAGAATTTCTCAAACCAGGCACGAGGAGCCTGTTTAAGACCATAAAGAGCCTTCCTAAGTTTGCACACTTCACCAGGTTGATGATCAATACCAGGAGGAGGAACCATATAGACTTCTTCATGAAGGTCGTCATTCAGAAAGGCATTTTTAACATCCATTTGAGTGATATCCCAACGGCGAACAGAAGCAACTACAATAAGAGTTCGAACTGTAGTCATTTTTGCAACAGGAGCAAAAGTCTCCTCATAATCCATACCATATTCCTGAGAATAACCTTTAGCCACCAAACGAGCTTTATATCTTTCAATAGACCCATCAGACTTTATTTTAATCTTATAGACCCAATGAGAACCAATAGCACGTTTTCCTGCAGGAAGAGACACTAAATCCCAAGTATGGGTTTGATGAAGAGCAGTTAGCTCCTCAGCCATAGCACGCTGCCAAAGAGGATCAAAAACTGCCTCTTTGGAAGATGAAGGCTCAGAAAGACAATGAATAGAAGCAAGGAATGAAGAAAATGAACTAGAAAGACAAGAATAATCAAGAAGTAACGAAGGGGGCCCAAGTCTTTCATAGCAAAACTTCGAGTCAACTCAGATTTCAACAGGCTAATTCCAACAACATCATCACCTGTAATAATCATATCATCAACATAAAGAGAAAGCAAAATTCGACCAGCCGAGGTACACTTGACAAATAAAGCAGAATCATGGTTACTCGGGAGAAAACCAAGAGAAGTAATCACAGTAGAGAATTTCTCAAACCAGGCACGAGGAGCCTGTTTAAGACCATAAAGAGCCTTCCTAAGTTTGCACACTTCACCAGGTTGATGATCAATACCAGGAGGAGGAACCATATAGACTTCTTCATGAAGGTCGTCATTCAGAAAGGCATTTTTAACATCCATTTGAGTGATATCCCAACGGCGAACAGAAGCAACTACAATAAGAGTTCGAACTGTAGTCATTTTTGCAACAGGAGCAAAAGTCTCCTCATAATCCATACCATATTCCTGAGAATAACCTTTAGCCACCAAACGAGCTTTATATCTTTCAATAGACCCATCAGACTTTGTTTTAATCTTATAGACCCAATGAGAACCAATAGCACGTTTTCCTGCAGGAAGAGACACTAAATCCCAAGTATGGGTTTGATGAAGAACAGTTAGCTCCTCAGCCATAGCACGCTGCCAAA
Source organism: Mercurialis annua (assembly GCF_937616625.2). Taxonomy (NCBI): domain Eukaryota; kingdom Viridiplantae; phylum Streptophyta; class Magnoliopsida; order Malpighiales; family Euphorbiaceae; genus Mercurialis; species Mercurialis annua. The sequence continues at coordinate 9,655,841 of NC_065570.1, forward strand.
GAGGATCAAGAACTGCCTCTTTGAAAGATGAAGGCTCAGAAAGACAATGAATAGAAGCAAGGAATGAAGAAAATGAACTAGAAAGACAAGAATAATCAAAATCAGGTTGTCTAGTAGACTTACGATTTCGGACAGGATATCGATGTTCAGTAGTATCCGCCATCTTAGAAGATGATTGGGTAGTTGATGGGCCAATAGGAGTGTCAGGATTCTCAGCAGGAGGTAGCTCATCATCATCAGCAGTAAAAGGATCAATGCAAACAAGATCAGGCATAGATATACTGTGAGAGCGGTCAGGAATAGTAAAATAAAGAATATGTTCAAGAAAGACAACATGACGAGAGACATATAACTTATGACTGATTGGATCAAAACAACGATACCCCTTTTGTCCTGCACCATAACCAAGAAAAACACATATAGCAGACCGTGAAGTTAACTTACTCCGTTGAACATGAGGAAGAAGAACAAAGCATGTAGAACCAAAAACACGAAGAGAAGAATAATCTGGTGGACAACCATACAATCTCTCATAAGGAGATAAGCCAGAATTATGAGAAGTATGAATCCTATTAATCAAATAAACAGAAGTAAGAGTTGCCTCACCCCAAAATTCACTAGGAACACTAGCAGACAATAAAAGTGACCTAGCAGTTTCAAGAATATGCCTATGTTTCCTTTCAGCAACCCTGTTTTGTTCAGGAGTATCAGTGCAAGAAGTTTGGTAAACTGTTCCATCTAAAGCAAGAAGTTCCTTAAAAGCATGAGAAGTATATTCGCCTCCTAAATAACATCTAAAACATTTAATAACAGCTGCATGTTGGGTTTTCACAAGAGATCGAAACTCATTATAGATGCCTAAAAAATCTGAGCGACGTTTCATAAGATAAATCCAACAATAACGAGTGCAGTCATCAATAAAAGAGACATAATAACGAGAGCCTCCCTTTGTAGAAACAGGAGAGGGTCCCCAAACATCAGAATGAATAAGATTAAAAGGTGCAATAGAAAATGTATTACTTTTAGGAAAAGGCAAAGCAGAGAACTTTGCAAGTTTACAGCCACTACAATCAGAAATATCATGAGTTTTCAAATCTCCTAAAACTAACACAGAAGAAGACTGACTCAAACGAAAAGACGAAACATCCACACCAGGAACAACAGCTGCAATCTTAGGAGTTTTAAGCTGATCCAATATATAAAGTCCTCCTTCCCTATGGCCAGTCCCAATCACTTCCCGAGACTTTGGATCCTGAACATAACAAGCAGAAGAAGAAAAGGAAACTAAGCAACCATTATCACAAATTTGACCAACAGAAGCAAGATTTAAAGTAAGACTAGGAATATGATAAACATTTGATAAGGACAAAGAAGGTGTAATAACTGAACCAACACCTTGCAAGGGCATAGGTGTACCACTAGCACTCATAACAGGAACAAAAACTTTAGGGGTCAAAGAAGTAAAAGATGACAAATTAGGTGACATATGATTCAAAGCACCAGAATCTAAAATCCATGAGGAAGAAGATATACCTGACGAACTAGATGACAAACCTATTTGAGATGAAGCTGACATGGCATGCGGCTGAGATGCAAGGAACTGCTGAAATTGCTCAATCATTGATGGATCTAAAGAAGAAGTGGTAAGTGCATTGTGAGGGCGAGGAAGAAGAGGAGGTCCATTATGAGGAGCCGGCGGTCGATAACGCCATTGCTGATGGGGCTGTTGCTGGGCAAACTGCTGTTTTCCTCTACCTAACTTTGGACATTGTGATTTCCAATGACCTTTCTGTTTACAAAAACTACATTCATCACGAGCAACAGTTCCATAAGGCCTAGCTTGCGAATTGAAATTGGGTCGTGGAGTCATGGCGAAGACTGATGGAGTAGAGACCGTAGTAACTTCCTTTGCAACAGAAGGCTTAAGACGAATTTCTTCAGCCAAAAGTTCACTAACAACAGAATCAACAGAAGGCAGCGGATGACGATGTAGAATGGACCCACGAAGTCCTTCAAACTCATCATGAAGAGCCATTAAAAACTGTACCAGTCTCTGCTCCTCTCTTCGTGCAATATAAGGCCCAAAGGCTCGTAATTCAGCAGATTCTGTGAGAGCTAGCTGATCCCACAAATCTGTCATAGCATCATAAAATTCCTGAATACTCATGCTTTTCTGCTGCAGAGCACGAATATCAGACTCCAACTGGTACTGTTTTGCAAAGTTAGACTGTGTGTACAGTCTAGCTAAATGTTCCCAAACCTCCTTCGCTGTCTCATATTTTGCTAATTGAGTACCTATCGAGTACTTAACAGAATTATTGATCCTAGTAATAATCTTGGAATTAGCAACTTCCCACTTATCTAACAAAGACACATAATCAGCAGCTGTGCTGTCGTCAGGCTTGACAAAAGCACCCGAAATATAACCCCACTTTTGTTTACCCTTCAGAAAATTTTTCATCACATAACTCCAATACGCATAATTTTTACCATCTAACTGAACACTAACTGCTTGAAGCGAATCATCTCTAGTTTCAGCCATATTAAAAAGAAAGCAATAGAACACTAACAAATTGAATTGACGAATCAGATAGAACAAACCCAAAAGACGAGCAGTCAGACAAACGGACAACCAAAATTAATTCGCCAACAGTTCCGAATTACCAAATAATCACTAACCTCAACAGCCGCGCAATCACAAAAATCGCCAAAAAATATTTTAGATACAAAGCAATAGAGGCTAACGAATAGAAGGGAAAGCCTTAAACCCTAAATAACATAAGAGGCCTTTATATAGGCAAAACCAAACAATAAAGGAAAAGACTATACTACCCTACAATAGCATATTAATTACGCTAACAAATGCAACAATACATGCAACAATATGTGACTGTATAATAAAATATCCACATTATTTTTTTTAGCTTGGTGTACTAATTTGTCAGAAAATGAAAGTTGGTTATTATTAATATTGTCAACTTTTAAAGTTCATGTCGTAATTACAAATCAGAATAAAGTTCGTGATTTAATTTTCAATTAACACATAATTTGAATCTGATTATATTGTTTTAGGATTTCAGGCTTTTTTTTCTCAGTTCAGTATATATATACTGACAATCATGAATAAAATGAATTTTCATTTGTAACCTGCCTTAGAGATGTCTAGAATCCGATTGAATATATAAATTGGTTATAATTGAAAATTCAAAATAGACTAAATAGGGCGTGCTGAAAAGGTTAAGTTAATTGAAAGCACCAGTAAAGACATATTTTTTTAAGATATTAATTTTGTTCATGATATTTTCAGAGCAAATTTTGATATGGTCGGAGCAGTTTTTAAAATTTTGATATTATTACCCTTTTAATATTAGTCAACTACTTCCTTCTTTTAATTTAATATTTTTATTCCTAAATTAGTTTTATTACTAATTTTTGACTTCTCAAATCTCTTTGGATCTCCTGCTAATATAATTAAATAACTAGTGCAATCTTTAAATTTCAAATTCTCAATTAAAATACAGCTCGAAAAAATGTAGTCATCATCTCTAATTTCATATTAACAAAGCTAAGAATAAGAGTTTTCAAGAAATCTAAATATTTAAATCTTAATGAAAAATCAATAATATCAATATTTCTAAGCCTTAGAACTCTTAAAGATGCAAAATCAAACAAATTGCCGAAAAACAAACATTTGATTGCTTCCCAAAAAAATAAAACAAAATCAATTTAGGAATAAACATATTAAATCAAAAACATGAAGTAGTTTGACAAATTAGAAAAGAATAATAATATCAAAATCTTAAAAATTGCTCTATTCATATCAAAATTAGGAGAGATTTTTAGGTAGATTCAGTTTACCACGTCATCCGTGGACTAAGCCTGTCACATAATGATACATCATTAAAATAATGGCTAGTTTTGGAGAAATTCTTAAATAGACTCAGTCTACCATATCATCCGTGCACTAAACCTATCACATAATGACACGTCATTAAAATGATGACAATCTTGTAAATTTGTTTATTATTTATTTACACATTTGAATAATAATATTATAAAATTACCATTATTTTAATAACGTGTCATCATGTAATACGTTTAATCCACGAATGACGTGGTGAACTGAGTTTATCTAAAAATTTCTCCAAAACTAGTTATGAAAATATAGCCACCCTAGTAGTAAAGAAAGTAAGGGCATATGGAGAATTACTGTATGAGGCCAAAATAGATAATTTAATGTTTAATGTTTTTTAAAAGGTGTGACTTTCGATTTTCTTAAAAGAATAATATACTTATTTAAAAATAATAAGAAATTAGAGATGATGACATTAAATTATGTATTTTGACATTAAATAATGCTATAATAAGATTGTGGAGTCCCTCTTTGATTTTTATATAAAGAATCTCGAGTTTACTATATTAATATAATACAATTAGCCAACTTCATAATTATAATCACTCAAGGTGGTAGCACCATAATTAAAAATGTATAAGCCATTGCTATTGTTTCATAACACAAAATCACGTGCCTATTTAGATAGGAATTTTAATTATAATATCCAAGAGATAATGACCCATTAACTATTGTGATAATACATCTGGTGAACCAATCACCAATAGATTACTTAAATTGTCAACATTTAATTATCATGTAATTGCCCAATTAGGTAAGGAGTAGAATGTGAGCGACAAAGTAGAATATGAAAAGTGTGTTGATTTATCTATTTCTTTTCTAGAATCAACTAAGGCCTAGTTTGGGTCGTAATTATACACTTCATAAAAAAACAATTTTCCGGAAAATTACTAAAAACTTAATTATTAGAAAAATAAGAAATATTCTACTTAATTTATTTTTCAACCTTCTAAAAAATTTATTTTTATTATTTTTATGCATTAAATGATATAGACAACAAAACTCTTGAAAAATAATTAAAACAATTAAATATAAAGACATTATAGTATTTTACATCTATTTACCTAAGGAAGTACAACTTACCTAGATTCTGGGCTAATAATCACCGACGGTCCTCGACTTTTACCCTAAATTTCCCTAAATCCCCTATACTTTCAAAAGCTTCCCTAAACCCCCCAAATTTTATGGCGGCGCTCATTCACGGTCCTTATGGACGAAAATACCCCTACAAAAAAAAATTGGCGGCTGGCGGCGCCATGTCATCTGACATGTCAGAAAAAATTCAAAAAATATAAAAGCCTAAAATACCCCTGAAATAAGCCAATCAAACCAAAATCTAACCAAACTAATCCAATCATTCTCATTCAAACCAAACACACTTAATAAAACCCAACCCATGTCAATCATGTCTTTATCTTCTGGACATTCATCCATCAATGATCTTAAACCATCTATCTCCTACATAATCACAAAAAAGCAAATTTCATAGACTGTCAACTTTTAATTGTAAGAACTGAGATGCACCGAGACAAGAAGGCAAGTTTTAAGTTATAAAAGAACTCAGAAATAAAATGACCCAGTAAAGAACTCCGCTAACAGTAAACTAATATGAAAATTAAAATGCAATTACCTTGTTTATGAAATTGGTAAGATAAACACTCCTATACTCAATAGCAGATAGCCTTCGTTCCATAATTCTAAGAAGGTCAGGGACAACTGCAATTCCATTTCTGAAAACAATAAAACTAATTAAATTCAGCTATTAAAATCTCTAAACCTGACTGAACTATACAAATGCATAATTTGAAGGTGCAACTTGATAAAATTAGCACAATCTGTACATGTTTATTTAAAAAAAACGTGCTAGTTGAGTAAGGGCGAGCAAGGAGGAGAGAAGCAGCGGATCGGACAAATGACGATTTGCTACCATTTGAATCTGTTCTTAAGAACAGATCGCTGTTCTTGAGAACAGATCTGTTCTCAAGAACAGATTTTGTGAAACATGACCGGCGGGCAACAGAGGGCGGCGGGCGGCGGCGGGCGGTTGACCGGGTTGAGCGTGATTGGTTTAAATGAGAATGGTTAGATTTAATTAAGCGTGGTTTGATTAGTTTGGTTAGTTTTTATTTTGATTGGTTTATTTTAAGGGTGTTTTGGGCTTTTAATTTTTTTTATATTTAAGATGACGTGGCGCCGCCAGCCGCCAATTTTATTTTTTTGTAAGGGTATTTTCGCTATAAGGACCATGAATGAGCGCCGCCATAAAGTTTGGGGGGTTTAGAGAAGTTTTTGAAAGTATAGGGGGTTTAGGGAAGTTTAGGGTAAAAGTCGAAAATCGTCGCTGCTTATTAGCCTAGATTCTGTTAAGGAAGTTACTTTTTTAGTTAAGAGAAAGTTTGACTATCAACTTTCCGGAAATTAAGACATATAAAATGACCAAGTAAATATGTTTCATCATTTTTCAGGAAGTTTTACTTCTCTAGTTAACTTAGATTTCTCGGCTATCTTGGCCTAGAAGATTTATAAGATGTCATTTTAATCATTTAAAATGACTAAAATGGCAATAAGTTTATGAAAAGTAACGCATAAAACAATATTGAGTTATCCGATGAAAAGTTTAAAAAAGTTAAAATATAGATGAGATGTTTAATAAACTAGTGTCGCTTTACGTGTTTCACACGTGGTTCGTAGTGAGACTCGTCAAATATTAAATAATAATTAAAAATAATCAATCTTATTTATAAAAAATTAAAATATTATATATTAAATAATAATTAAAATATTAATTTATTAGAAGTAGTCTATTTTAATTAGAATTCTGAATAATTAATAACAATTAAAATAATTTATAATTAAATATTTAAAGTGATCTATTTTAATTGGTATTCTAAACGAATATATTAACATAATATTATAAGTAATTAATTTCAGGACAAAAGTGTAGTTTTCTTTATTACTTACGAATGATAATTACGATATCGTGATAATTAGACCAATAAAATAAAGTTGTTATTTAAAGAAAAGACAAAAAAACTATAAAAATAATAGTTTTAAATGATATTAGGTTTCATTAAAAGTATAATTTTAATATAATAACATAAAAATTTAAATTTAAATTAAAGAAGAGTCTAACATTTAATAGAAGTCTAAGTTAAAAAAGATACACAAATTAGTTGGTAAGAAAAAAATTAGTACTAACTAATTGTGATACAAACTTGATAGAAGTCTAATTGAAAAGATTAATTTCAATATTGAAAACTAAACTTATAAATACAATAATTCTACATGTATTGTGAAGGCTTATGATTTTTATGGACGAAGTGTCATCAATACCCATATATTGGTTAGCAGCTACAGAAGAAAGTAAATCCATACATGAAGCACACAACTCATGCATCAACCAAATTATATAGTACCATTTATAGAGTTGTTGTACGGTTAGGTTAGTATTTTTTGCGGCAACTTACCTAATTTTGTATCCTAATGCGGCAACTTATCTTATTTTATATCCTAATTACATTATAACTCTAATACTAATTAAATGTCTAATTTAATTATAATTAATTAGTAAATTACTAAAATATCCAACTAACTAATAAATTAACAAGAGCTATTAGGTAAAAGTGCATGTCCCCCATCCGTACTTTTATATATAGTATAGATTATATTTAAATCGGGAAAAAAATGTGAAAGGTAGAGAAATATTAGACAGTAACTCTATAATTTATTTAGATCCACATTTCAACTAAAGCCATCATTTAGACTTTTATTTCACTTTTCTATTTTGTTGTTGAATTTTGTGTGATCCTGAAAGTGAGTCTTTTTTGTGTTTGATTTCCTTAAAAGGTTAATGAAAAGATTTAATCTTCAAGCTTTTATGAAAATGCAATCATTAAATTTAGATCAATTTTTGAATAACTTTTATAAAATTCATCGCTAAAACCATCTTTATTGACGAATTTAAATACAAAAAAAAATTGGCGGGATTTTTTGTTTCATTTTTAGTGGCGGATTTAATAATTTGTAGCTAAAATATATTTTTTTAAAACAAATTATTTATTGAAAACATTATTATTTACTAAAAAAATGTATTATTTATTAAAAAATTATTATTTACTAAAAAATTATTAATTATTAAAAAAGTATTAAAACATTTATTCTTTAACAAAAATATTTTTAAACTAAATAATTATTTTGATAAAAATAATTATACTAAATTACAACAGTAAAATGAAAAATTAATAATTTGTTATTTTATTAAATAAATTATTAAAAATAAATTTATCTATCAATTATTTATTTTAAAAATAATTAGCATGAAAAAATAATTATTTTAGAATGTGGGAGTAAATTGTGGAAGTAAACATTTGTGCCTTTTAATTTTATTTAAACATATATATATATATATATATATATATATATATATATATATATATATATATATATATATATATAACAAAAATTTGATTTGGTTGAGTTGGTGTTATGCGTGTGAGAGCTTCAGGGTTAAAGAGCATAGTGTGAGAGCAATGTAAGGATGGGTGGATGAATGTGAGTGATCTATCGCGGGTGGATGGCTGACCTTCGGCTATAGATTAAACAATATTTTATTTTACGATTTAACAAAAATATTAAATTAATTTTTTTAAATTAATGACGGATTAAAATCCGTCGCTAAATGTAAAAAAATCAGTCACTAAATTTTTAAAAATTCGCCGGCAATTTTTCTTCCGCTGTTAAACAATTTTGTTATGAATTATTTGGCGATGGATTTTTTCCGTCGCTGAAAAACAGATTTTTTTAGTGGTGTGATGTAAGAACAAAAAAAAAGTTCGTTTATTTCATTTTTTATCTTTGGATTCAAAGTGTTTCATTATTTTGTATTTTAGAATTGCTAGGAATTTAAATAACAGAAAGAGGGCTAAATTAGTTGATTAATCAGGAATTAAACTGGTTATTTGGCAGCCTTCACAAAATTGCAGTATTCACAAGTTAAAAGGCTAATATATGTACAACTATTTTCAATTTATCCCTAGAGATTCAGAGAAGGGAGACGTAAAAGTTCATTCTTAAAAGTCACTCATTTTGAAGGAAGTGGGAGATAATAGTGTGTATAAGCTGTTACTATCATATTTATTAAAAGCATGCCTTTACTGAAGATTCGTATCCATTTAAATTGAAATATATTCATATCAATATAAAACGATTACAAAACAATAATAAGATTAAATTACTTAAATCATTTTAGATTTGATGTAATCTTCAATGGTTATAGTGAATTCCTCTTTATTCTATTCACGGCTAACAGTCAACCATGACACCTCAATTTAGGATTTTCTATCACAAAACCCCCTAAAAAAAAGAAACATCACAAATCCCTCTAAACTTTGCTAATTAGGCCAGTAAATCCCCTGTAGATGAAAATTACCCCTGGCGCCATCATTTTTTTTATGAGCTGTCAGTTTATAAAAAATAAATATTGGGGGCGCCACATCATCTAACACCTCATTAAAAATACAAAATACCTAAAATATCCTAATATTCAATTAAAAAAATCAACCCAACCCAATCTTAGGGTTAGTGGGTGGAGGTGGTCGGCGACGATGTGAGCAAAGGCGGCCGAAAATCAGTGGGTGACGGTGAGTAATTAGGTTTGATTAGGGTTAGTTGGGTTGGGTTGGGTTGGATTGATTTTTTTTATTGAATTTTAGGATATTTTGGGTATTTTGTATTTTTGATGAGGTGTTAGATGATGTGGCACCCTCAATTATTTTTTGTAAACTGACAGCTCATAACAAAATGACGGCGCTAGGAGGTGTTTTCGTTCATAGGAGGTCTACTGGCCCAATTAGCAAAGTTTACGGAGTTTTGTGATTTTTTTTTAAGGGAGATTCACAAGAAGTAAAATGTGCTCTCAATCTATTTTCTTCAGCCCTTTCCAAAACTTCCCACTTGACTTTAATTCCAATTCCGATGACTCCCAAACTTCTCCAACTCACCTCGATTTAGCCTAGAACTCCATGAAATACGTGCTATAGTACCTGAAACGTTCAAATAACAAATAAGACTCTAAATGCTCAAATGTAATAACTAAACGCACGTAAATGACTCGAAAATCAGATAAAATATTGGAGTATTCCTACTCCTATTTTGTGATAGGGAACCTTAAACTGAGGTGCCATGGTTGATTATTGGCCACTTTTCACTAATGTCGGATTAATCTTTGTTCTCATGTACATGCATCAAAACAGATCAAAAAATTCTTTCAGTCCAAAGATTTAATCTATATTTTACTAAAAGCATGTTTTTTGTTTAATAATTCAATCACCATATTAATATCAATTATTTCGAATTGGAGTCTGTTAGAATAATATGAACTAAAAAAATCCTACTCTTTTCGTTCCAATAGAGTTGTCTGCTTTGAGAATTGTTTTTGTCCTAAAGCACTTGTCCACTTTCAAAAAGTAACAACTTTTATACTCAATATTCCTATGTTGCCCCTATTTAAAATCCACTAATTAATAAATTGAAAGTAAATTGCAAGTGAAGCCTATATTAAATAAGGGTAATGACAAGAAAAGTAAAGAAAATTTTACAAAATCCATAACAATGATTGTTTTTCTTAAACTGTATAATAAAGGTAAAGTGGACACTCTATTGGGACGGTGGGAGTATTAAATTTTAAATAATTGTGTATTTCGAGTTTGAACTCGAAACTTGTAATTGAACTCAAATATTCTTGATAACATAGATACAACATATAATAGGAGCGAAGCAACCTCGGTAAAATTAAGCATCACTATGTCAAGCATAGACTAGCCAAGATACCAACTTATGAACTCAGAAACTGGTTTTCCAAAGATACATCGGAGAGTCGATAACCGACCTGGAAAATAGCCTGAAGTCATGAGTATAGAGGATAGCTCGACAGCTCCTCAAGGGAACACTAGCTAGGAATATCTAGATCAGCTGATCGATCTTCAACCGATGTCAGGGTACCCGTTGTCCGCTTAACCAGGATATCCGATGAATATCGTCATACGTGAGAGATGATGTTGAAGGGACCATAGTAGATTTGATGATAAGCGAGAATGTTCCCTGCGCAGTTTGCACATGACACACAACTCGAGGTGTAACCGAATTGACCACCTAAGGCAAACAAAAAAGTGAGGACCAGAGAGAGGGAAGAGAAAAATGTTTGCACATGTGACTATATAAACCGCCTTATGTGCAAACCCTAAGGTACGACTCTGTTTTCACATTTTTAAAGCTTTATTCTTTCTCTTCTCTCTTTTTTTCCCTTACTTAAACTGACTTGAGCGTCGGAAAGGACAGCCGGTGAATCCCACCGCCGTTTCTTCTGACCTCTGTTTGCTCTTCTTCTCAAGGCACTAGATGATAGTTCGGATCTTGATTTATCAATTCTCTCATGAGCAAATCTCAAGCATTGTTAATTCATTTTAAATAATTTTTTTAAATAAATTAACTTCTCGAAAAGTATATTTTTGGAGAGTTAACTTTTTAGAAAATATAATATATGTTGTTTTTTTCATGCTTCATTTTCAAGAAGTGTAAAATTAATTTAATATAATTAATTATTTGTAAAATATTCTTTTACACTGTTATAAATTAAATATTATATTTTCTTTCTTACCGTTTGTCGATTCTTATCAAGTGGTTTAAGCATAATTGGAATGGTTGCTTACATGTAAAAATAAAGGACATCTATTTATCCAAAAAAAGAACAATTTTATAGTTTTGATAGTTTGATTATGCCTGATATAAAGATTGCATGTATGATGTTAAATAAATGAATAAAAAATGAAATCCCCATATAAAGATTGCATGTTTAATCTTTTCTTGTTTATCTAAGCATTGTTATTGGTCGACTCTGGCTCCCGTTGTGGAAACCCTAGAGTTTGATATCCCAGAGCATAGAGCAAAAGAAAGCCGCGCTGATAATCCAATTGAACTGTTAGAGACAGTAGAAATCGGAGGGGGAAATCATATTTCGGTAAAGATGGGAAAGGGATGACCAGAAGATCGTAAGAACGAGATAGTGGAAAAATTAAGAAAATCCGTGGAAAGCTGACCAATGATCCGAATGACATAGAGGGAGTTGATCCGGAGATAATATCCCACAGTCTCAACGTCGACAAAGATTGTAATCCAGTAAAGCAGAAGAAAATAATCTTTTCGACGGAAAAATAGGTTGCAATCCGGATGAAATTAAGAAGTTATTGAAGGCCAGCTTTATCCGAAAAGTGAATTGCCCAGAGTTGACTAACGTGGTTTAATCAAGAAAGGTAATGGAAAATGGAGGTTGTGCATAGACTTTACTGATCTGAACAAGACTTGTCCAAAAGACAGTTTTCCTCTGCTTAACATAATTTAGTTGGTGAACGCTAATTGTGGTTTTGTGGTGTATGATTTCCTAGATGCCTCTCAGGGATATCACCAGATCCCCATGAGGAGAGAGGATGAAGAAAAAATGTCTTTCGAGACAGATTCCGGGACTTATTGTTACAAGAAAATGCCTTTTAATTTGAAGAATGCGGGTGCAACCTACTAGAGGTTGATGGACTTTTTATTCTGTGAGCAAATAGGGAAGAATTTGGAAGTGTATGTTGATGATATCGTGATAAAATAAAAAAGCATAGAAGATCATCCCAAATATTTAGAGGAGACGTTTAAAAAATTGAGAAAGTTCAACTTAAAGTTGAACCCGGAGAAGTGCGTACTTGCGGTTAGATCGGGCAAATTATTGGGACACCTGATATCGGAGAAAGGAATCGAAACTAATTCGGAAAAGAGCAAGGTGATCATCAATATGAAAGCTCCTAGATCGGTGAAAAAGGTTCAAAGACTAAATGGGTGAGTGACAGCATTAGGGAGGTTTATGTCTTGTTCAGCTAAAAGGTGCCTGCTGTTCTTCAAGGTCTTGAAAGGGGGAAACAACTTTGAATGGACAGAGATGTGATAAGGCTTTTCTAGAACACAAAGCTTATCTTAGCAACCCACCCGTGTTAGGAAAGCCTGAGAGGATAGAGCCCTTTTTCATGTATCTATCCATGGTTGTAGCCGCCGTCCTAATCAAAGAAGAAGGATGGCAACAAACACCAATTTACTATGTTAGAAAGGTGTTGCAAGGACATGAGCTTCGATATATGAAGATTGAAAAATTTGCTTTCGCTTTGAAAACAGCTTCCGAGAAACTAAGGCGAAATGAGGTCCATGTCGTTATTATACGGACCAATCAACCTTTACGAAAAGTGCTGTAGAGACCAGATACTTCAAGAAGATTAGTTTCGTGGTCAGTTCAATTGGAAGGATTCGGTGTAAGATACAAACCTCGACCTGCACTTAAAGATCAGATTCTGGCCGATTTAACGGCGGAGACCACCACACATGATCAACTAAAGACAATAGAAGACGAGATGTTGAGATGGATTCTGCAGGTAGATGGTGCATCAAACATAGAACGGTCCAGATCAGGAATAATGTTGAAGAGCCTTTGGGAGTTCATCTTCAAAGCTCGGTAAAATTCAATGTTCCTACATCGAACAACGTGGTTGAGTATGAGGCTTTGCTAGTCGGGCTAAGATTGGAAAATATAGTAAAAGAAAAAAACATAACCATCAGGAGCAACTCACAGTTAGTGGTCCACCATATTCTAGGAATATTTGAAGTAAGGGGTCCAGAAATGAGAAAATATGTGGATCGGGCTAAGCTCGTTTTGAATAAAATAGAGAAACAAGGAGAAAAATGGGTTCTGGAGCAAGTGCCCATATCGGAAAAACGTTGTAGCAGATGTGCTGGCCAAGGCAATAGCAGCAATGGAACGTTTTCCAGGGGTAAACTTTTCAACTTTGTGTCGATCCAGTATGGAATATCTTGAAATGGTGTTTTTAACTCAACCAATGAAAAACTGGATAGAGGGTATCGCCCGGTATCTCACAGATGGATCTTAGCTTGAGGACAAAAAAAATGATACATCGCGTTTCATGCCAAGCCCCTTAATTTGTTTTTTGGATAGAGTTTTATATAGGATATCCTACAGCCACCCTTGATCTTGATGTTTAACTAAAGTAGAGGGAGAATACGTACAGAGAGAAATACATGAGGGAATAAGTGGAGCTCATGTGGCACTTTGGATGCTGGTGAGAAAGGTGGTCTTACAAGGATATTACTGGCCCATTATGGCAAAAATGGTCAGGGACATCGTGCAGAAGTGTGAGAAATGCCAACACCACCAAAATTTAAGACACGCTCCGACCTCTAAGCAACGCTTAATCACCAGTCCTTGGCCTTCCGCAACCTAGGGAATGGACATCCTAGGCCCTTTTCCCAGGGTAACCCGGCAAAAAAGGTTCCTTTTGGTAGCAGTTGACTTGTTCACAAAATGGGTAGAGGTGGAGCTCGTATCAACCATCACTAAGGCTTAAATATAGGCGTTCTTCTAGAAAGATATAGTGTGCCGATTCGGTATACCACGAGTGTTGATAATAGACAACGGAAAACAGTTTGATAGCGGAGCCTCAGAAGTTTTTGCTCAGATCTTCACATTGATTTATGTTTTACGTCGATCACTCATCCCCAGCGTAACGGAATGACTGAGGTGACTAACAGAACAATACTTAAAGGACTCAAAACTCGCTTTAACGAGGCAAAAGGAAGATGGGTGCATGAGCTATCTAATGTGTCATGGAATTACAAAAACACTCCTCGGACGAGGACATGAGAAACATCATTCTCTTTCACTTATAGTTGTGAGGCAAGGGCTCCAATTGAGATTAGAGTTACCACTCTCCGAGTACAGCACTTTGACGAGCAAAAGAATGAAGAGAGTCCTCGATTCTCCTTCGATTTAGTACAAGAGAGGAGAAAAGCAAGCTGGTGTTCGCATTCAGGCTTATAAACAAAGAATGACAAAACATCATAATAACTGAATTAAACCTCTGAGCTTTCAAGTAGGAGATCTGGTATGAAGAAGAGCTAACATCGGTAAAGGTAACGAAGGGGTAGGAAAACTCGATGCAAATTGGGAAGGCCCTTACCGAGTTATAAAGGTAGAAAAAGGAGGAACCTATTCTTTAGCTTATATGTCGGGACAAGTCTTGCCCAGAACTTGGAACACATAAGTCCTTCAAAAATACTACCAGTAATACATGCAGCACCTAGATAGGTCCAGGGGTTTTTCACATACATTTTGGCTTTATTTCGATATATGAGCTTGAATGTACGTTTTCCCCCATTTTCATGACTAAAAGTCAATAGCTTTTTTTTATTATATTATATCTCAGAGAAATTATTAATAATCAGGGCAATGAGCTAGGATAACCAGAGCCATGAGCTAGGATAACCAGGGCCATGAGCCAGGATAATAAGGGCAATAAGCCAGGATAACTTGAAGCAATAAGCCTGAACAGAAATAAATAAAAAGGGAAATATTCCATACAACATAATCATAATCAAGACTTGAGAGAATCATAAAATAAGATAAAAGAGCTAAAGATTGTAAACTGGGGCAAGAAAAGGCAATCGAAAGAAAAAGAATGAACTCTATAGGAAAAATAAAGCATGACAAAAGTAGCTAAAAATAAATCACGATAATACACAACAAAGTGAGGATCGAAGCAACCTTGGACAATATAATAAAAGGTAAGAATACACATCATATACAACTGAGTAAAGACTCAAACAAAGAATCATCTCCTAACAACCATAGCCAAGGCACACGATCGACAACTGGTTTTCTCGTTGTCATCACTCTATTAAACATCGGGAACCTCGTTCAACTCCTTAGCACGATCGCGTATATGGTACAAATAAAAACAGAAAGGTTCCAAATCGGCAGAAGGACCTAATTTAGCACGAGCGACATCAAATACTTCTTCTTGCGCAGCTCGGAGTAATTTGCGGAAGTCGTTATAGGTTCTTTCCTCCTTAGACAAAACCTCGACAGCTTCGTCGGACGCCTCCTTTATCCCACCCTCTAAATGAGCAATGGTATTATTTATAGATTGAACTTTGATAGCATGTGAATTTTCCAAGGAAGCCATTTCCCGAGCATGCCATTCTAATAAGGCGGTTTTTTCGCTCTTTAATAATTCTGAGTGTGAACGAACCTCGGTGACGTGTAATTCTTGCAACTCTTTTATACAAATGGGAAGAACGTCCACCTGTTTGGTCAACTCGGCCACCTCTAGTGTTCTTGCTTTCAAGGAAGCCTCAGTACACGCACGACGAGCTTGTTCATCCTCAATCATATCTAGAGCTATAGTGGTTTTAACTGAGTTCTTTTGATTTTATTCCACCAATTTCCTCCGAGCTAACTCTGCAGCGTATACTGCTTGACCCGCCTCAAAACCCAAAGAAAAAGGAAGAATTAATGTCACAATACACCAAAAAAAAAACAAGGGAAGTCACCTAAAAACACAAGGAAGCAGACATCATATATAACTCTCTAGCATCATACCCATCAAAGAAAGCTTGGTCTTTTGGAAGCAGTGTGACACTGGCGATCTCCTCGGCCACCGAAGGGTTGTCTAGCTGCAAAGGAGGATCATCCATAGACCTTATCCAATCAGTTTAATGAGAGCAAGCTGTTTCCCAAGATGCGCTAGCGACAGAAGGATTGACTTCCCTTGACACAGGAATTGAAGGTTGGGGAACAGCAGGGCGCAAGGAGCGAACAACAGGGGGCAAGGAAGAGGATCCCCTTGCAGAAATAGGATCCTCAAACCGAGCAATAGGATTGGAAACCCAACAGGATCGGTAGACCGAGCAGAAGGCGAAACACCTGTGACAATGACATTTGGGAAAGGTATAACTGGAGAGGAAAGACCCCTAGAGGCGACTAATTCGGGAATATTCTGAGTCGTATCATCCTTGGAGGGAGTCCTCAGGCTCGGCCTTCGCTTGATTAGCTAGGTCTCCTCGATCTCCTTAGTCACTTCAGGTACTACAATAACTGGAGAAGAGGTCGATAGGTTGTCAACATTAATCATAGAAGAAGGTCCCTCGTCACTTCAGACTTTACGCTGTTTTGACAATCTAGATAAGTTTAGCGGATCCTCAGTTCAACACAAAAACATAATATAAAAAAATAACATATAATAAGGTAAAAGAGGAAACTCATACCCTCAGAAGGCACATGGCGAGGAATGTTAACCCCTTCTTGCCAAAAGTTAAAAGGAACATCGGAGCACAAGTCCTTTGCTTCAGCTACCCCGTAACCCGAGCAGCAGCCGCAAAAGCCCTTATATGAGCTATCTCTCCATCCCATGGCTCAACAAATGACTTTTCCATTAGCTGAGCATCTTCAACCCAATAACGCGGGCATTTCCTGAAATCGGTCGGATGACTCACTTGGAAATAATATGTCTTCCATTTTTTCAGATAAGTAGAAATGCCTCCAACCAATTCTTCAAGATATCCCTTTTACTCAGGACAGAAACTGACGATAGCATAATTGTTGATACCAGCTAGTGACACGCGATATAGGCAGGGCCAGAGCTTCATAGTATGCCATGATTACGACACAATGACAAGAAATAATAGACATGCCTGAGAGCATGAAGATGAAACTGCCTCAAAGGAATTCTATAAAAGGCACTCAATTCCACAAAAATGGATCCAAAGGGAATCGAAGCCCTGACTAAAAGTGCTCTTGAGTAATAAAGATTGAATCCATGGGAGGAGGGCTATTGACCCTATAATCAGCAGGCACAATCTTTAAAATAAAAGAATCGGGAATCCTAAAGGCCCTCCTTAAAGCATTCAAATACAATAGGTTGCATCGAGAGGGTGCTAAATTGGCTTTCTCCACAGAAGACAGGGGATGCAATGACCGTTCTAGGATGGGAACGCCCATGCCTGAAGACCTAGTCAAATAATGACTAGAACCAGAGAGTTCAGTATGGTTTCGAGGTGAAGGACCCCGCGAGAAAGTCCCAGCCGCACCAAAAGCATGAGACATAATGGAAACTATACTTTTTGCTAAAAAGTAAGAAAAAAGAAACAGATTTGGACAAACAAAACCCAGAAAAAAAAGTAAAAAACAACACGTGAAGATCAAACGACGAAGGGGGAAATTCGCTGGAAAGGCAAAAATTCAGTCGTAATGTGAAAATACAACAAAAACCACAAGATTATAAACAACTCCGTTCAACCAGCGAACCTGGAATAAAAATTAAGAAGGGGATAAATGGCGGTAGGAAGCTACCGAGAAACCCAGAAATAAGAGTGCGAAAAAGAGGAAGATAATTTTCAGAAACAAGATGAAAAGAAAAAGGCAGGGAAAGGGTTTCCAGAAAATTTAAGTAAAACCTCCTAGAAAAATGAAACGACAATTTCATAAATGTCCCTAGAAAAACAAAACGACACCTTGATTAATAAGGAATAAGGGAAAAGATGACACGTGGTGAAACGTGAAGTTTCTAAAAAAACCAAAAAGAAGCCACTCATCAAAACGCTAAAAGACTCCTCGGACATAAATATCTGATAAACTAAAGGGGGGGGAGGGGGGAGGACTAGTGAGCATATAGAGATAACATATAATAGGGGCGAATCAACCTCAGTAAAATTAAGTATCAGTAAGTCAAGCATAGACTAGCCGAGATACCAACTTATAAATAGCTTGAAAGCTAGTTTTTCCGAGATAGCTCGGAGAGTCGATAACCGACTGGAAAATATTTCGAAGTCACGAGTATAGAGGATAGCTCGACATCTCCTCAAAGAAACACTAGCTAGGAATCTCTGGATCAGCTGATTTATCTTTAGCCGATGTTAGGGTACCCATGGTCCGATTAACCATGATATAAGATGAATATCGTCACACTTGACACGACACTCGAAGTGTAACTGAATTGGCCACTTAAGTCAAACAGAAAAGTGGGGACCAGAGAGAGGGAAGAGAAAAAAGTTTGCACATATGACTGTATAAACCACTTTATGAGTAAATTTTAAGGTACGACTCCATTCTCACATTTTTACTCCTTTCTTCTTTCTCTTCTCTCTTCTTTCCCTTGCTCAAACTGACTTTAGCGTCGCAGCGGACAGCTGCTGAACCTCGCCGGCGATTGTTTTGACCTTTGTTTGCTTTTCTTCTCTAGGCACTGAAGAACAACTCGAATCACGATTTATCAATTTTCTTATGAGAAAATCTCAAGCACTGTTAATTCATATTAAATAATTCTTTAAGTAAATGAACTTATCGAAAAGTATATTTTTAGAAAGTTAACTTTTCAGAAAATATAATATATGTTTTTTTCCATATTTCATTTTCAAGAAGTGTAAAATTAATTTAACCTAATTAATTATTTGTTAAATATTCTTTTACATCGTTACAAAATAAATATTATATTTTCTTTCTTACTGTTTGTCGATTTTTATCAAGTGGTTTATGTTGGGTTTTATAGGTTCATAACGCAGCGGAATTTCAAAAATTTATCTAAAAACCCAAACCAAGATCCATGTAATTCGAATTAACAGAATAATTACTTACTTGTATGTCGAATTCAACAGCAATGTAGGAAGGAAGGAGGTGGTTCACTTTGGTGATACCTGGCCTCGGATCAGAAACGCCTCCAAAAGAACGCGTCCTCTACGAGTATCCACACGAACAGACCTTAGCCAAAACTAGTGCTTGTGTGCTAGCACTATTGCTTCACAAGCAATTTCGAATTTTAGTGATTTAGTGAATAATGAATTTCGTGATTCTCAAACCAACTGCCTAATGAGTATTTATAGTGATAAATAACACTAGGGTTTGAGACAAATTCGAATTTCAATCTCATTGCAATTCTACAAGTTTATGTTTATCAAAAACTCATTTTTGATAATTATCCATATATATTAATTACTATATTTATTATCTTCCAAAAATAATAAATTAAGGAAAACACTTATCCTTAAATTTCGAATTAATATATATATTTATTAATATATATATATATATTACGAATTATATATATATATATATATATATATATATATATATATATATAATTAATTAATCACTTAATCACATTGGGCTTGTACAACCCATAACTGTTTTGGGCCTGTTCTTAGTGTGCGAACCTGTAGGTTCATATAACGTTGGCAGTAGGCTCGAAATCCCTATTTCAGCCCACAAGTCATAAGTGGCCTCTAGCAAGACATTATGACTACCCAAATTATATGAATATCGATAATCTGATTTAACCATTTACAATAATATTTTAATCCCTTTGTCTCTCGATATCCAGATTGCATATAAGGCATAGTTATGTCATCCTTATAACATTCAATCATTAGTTTCTTGACTATAAGTAGACTGAAAATGATAACTTCTTATCAATTAGCATGGCCATGCATTTTCTTCAGTTTATCTTCTTTAAGGGGCCCATAGATATCTTACTCAAATAAATGAGGGACAAATTCCTTCTCAGTCACTCACATTTCTCACATAGTTACTTTCATATCCAATGACAATCTATTCCATTATCCTGTTAAAGATAATGTAAGACTGTATCAAAATATGAAATAGCTATGTAGAAATCCATGATGATTTCAAGGTTAAAGGATTATACTAATAGAACTGTAATGAGAATTACTTATGACAGTGATCTATGTAGTATTCTCACAGTGGGTCATCCAGTGCCTTATTTCTCAAATAGCACCTATGATTTGACTTAATATCTCATATACATGATTAGTAAAACATAATCATCAGTCAACATCATACTAGTCTCAATGTTCTATTTAGACTAGGGATAGATGATATATAATTTTTTTATTAAACCTAAGGGTTCTACTATTAAGTCACATACTCGATGGCTTTAGAAAGAATTAACCATTCAAGTATTTTAATCATTAATATAAAATGATAAAACTGCCAATCAATAAATAATAAAATGATAAAGTCAAAACATGGTCAAACATGATTGACCTAGTGCATATCACTAACAGTTTAAGCATTATTCAAATGGTTGTTTATATATTAAAATAAAAGAACATTTATTTATCCAAAAAACACAACAAGTTTATAGTTTGATAGTTTGATTATACCTGATATAAAAATTGCATCTATGATGTCAAATAAATGAAAATGAATTTCACTAAAAATAATAATTTGAATATAAAATAGACATATCATGCAAAAAAAAAAAAAGTAAATTTTATAAAAATTTAACTAATAATATTTGGGTGTGTATTACCCCTTGATCACCTGCTGAAAAATTGTTAAAAATGGCCTTAAGAGATGTTTGTTAAACACTGTACATTTGTTCCCAAGTCATCTCTCAGATCGACACCAGTTGCTGAAAAGCAAACCACGTCATATACTATAAACGATGTTGAATAATTTGTACCTTTTATAATTATAACGTAGTAAACCCATAGAATAGTAGGATGTGGCAAAAAATTATTCTAGACTTTTTGTGTTAAGAATATTTAAATCAAATAGTAGAAAAACAATTTTAAAAAAATTACATGTCATGAGAATTTATATTATTTGTATATGGTTAGCTGAATTAGCAGGATTAATTGCTGGTATCGTTAAATATCTGTTACTTTTTAAAGCAGTCGAAATAACTGGCTGTGAAATTCATGTCGAACCCGTAATCTCGAAATGCAATGGAGATAATCTGGCCATCAGACTAGGCCTTCACATACAAAAAAAGGGCCTAATTACTTAAAAAAACCCACCTTGAAATAATTTTTCGTTTATACCCTGATTTAGGAAAAAGTTCATTTGTACCCTTTTTTGATTTTTTGTTTTCAATTGTATCTCAAAATTTTATTTTTTGACAATTTAATTAATTAAAGGATGAAAATATTAAAAATAATTAAATAGAAGAGTTATATCATCTTTTTTCTATTTGAAAAAAATACAAATAAGTTAAAAAATGAAGGATTATTTTAAACTTTTTCTAGATAAAAAAAAGTTCAATTTAGTGCTTTAGGGTAGAGTTGAAAACAAAAAATCAAAAAAAGGGTACAAATGAACTTTTTTTTAGGTCATGGTATAAACGAAAAAATATTATAAGGTGGAGGTTTTTTAAGTAATTAAGCCAAAAAAAAGTGATATTAGACTCTTTTGCATTTTACATTATAGCCAACTAAAAATATATATTTAATTTATTATCAAAATTATTAAATATTATTTTTATCATCTTGGTCATTTTTTTAAAATTGATCTTAAATTCTAGCTCTGTTGAGCTCAATCTCTTAAATGCACCGGAAAATTTTAGACACTTGAACAAAAATTTACTGATATCTTTTTTGTTTTTATATAGGCCTACTGTTTTAAAAAAAATCTCGATCTTTTAGTCCTTTTATAATTCTACTCCGACGTTGAAAAATCACCAATTTTACCATATT
Source organism: Mercurialis annua (assembly GCF_937616625.2). Lineage (NCBI taxonomy): Eukaryota > Viridiplantae > Streptophyta > Magnoliopsida > Malpighiales > Euphorbiaceae > Mercurialis > Mercurialis annua. The sequence continues at coordinate 9,678,120 of NC_065570.1, forward strand.
TTACATTATTATGTTTTAATTGTATCCTTAAAAATTAAATTGACATCTTTTTTATTTAAAAAAAAAATTAAAAATGTTCTTCATGTCTAATATATAGTAATGGTATATGTTTAAAATTTATTTAGATTTAGTTAAATTAATTAAGAATTTAAATTAGTTTTAATTTGATTATAGTTTTTAATTAGTTTTTAAATATAAAGGACTTATTTATATCTTTTTAAATAAAAATGTATCTAATTTTATTTTTATACTTAGTTAATTAAATGATTTCGGCCTCACTTGATTGGAGGTAAGTTTACTAAGAAAGTCTAATTTCTTGATTCATTTTTACTAATCTACTTCCTGAGAAGTTCAGAGATTGGCTTCGCTTTAATTAGCGAAATGACTTCCCGAACAAAATATAGGTAAGTTCTATTTTTTAATTAAATTAATTAAAATACTATTATATCTCAATATTTAAAAGCTAATTTAATTATCGAGGGTAATATTGATTTTAAATTTTAATTAATTAAAAATAAAATATAACTTCTGGGGAAGTTATTAAGTGAATCAAATAATGAAAAATTTAATTTTCTCCACACTAACTTACTCAGTAATTAACTTCCCGGAAAGTTTACTTCCCGGGAATTGTATATTTTTAGGCCAAGTGAGGCATTCATTCTTTAAGTAAAAAGATTATCAACAATTAAAAAATTGGAGTATAATTAAAATGAAAAAATGCGCAATAGAATAAAATTTGCCAGTTTTTAACGTAAGATAAAATTAAAAAAGAGTTAAAAGGTCGAATTTTTTTAAACCATTAGACCTTTTATATACTAATGGACCGGTGCATATAAGTTCATAAAATTTAATATTTGAGCTAATGACATTGTAAAAGCATATTATAAAATAAATTTAATTGGCACTTAAATGTAACGTATTACTTAAAAGTTGAGGATAAAAGGGGAAAAAAAAGAGAGAAAGCAATGCGGAAAACCACTAAATTTACACTCCATGTTTCTTATATTATTATATTATTTAATTCATTTTAGCAAGGTCCAAAATGTGCTGACTAGCAAGTCAACAAAACACATAAAATGCTCGTCTCATCGTCTATATAAAGAGGAGAGAGTAGAGTACAATTCTCCACCAATTACTTCATAATTGAACTAATTTATTTACAAATTAATTAGGAGATTATGGAGTCAGAAACAAAATCAAGAGACGATGAACAGAAATGGGTTTATGATTCTTCTGTTGATTTCCAAGGAAAAATTCCTGCCCGTTCTTCTACTGGTGTTTGGAGAGCTTCTCTTTTTATCATCGGTAAGAAAATCTACTTCAAATGTTTTGTTTTTCTTTTCAAAGTACTGAAATTTTGACATAATTTCCTCCATTTATAGATTTTTTTACATAGATAGAGTTCCGACTAGTAGTTTCGGTTTTAGATGTTAGTAGTAAAACTGCGGAGGCGGAAATTGAACCCACGATCTTTTGATACACTTAGAGCGGCCTTTGCTATCAAGGCTAGGCCCTCGGTGGCCTTCATTTATTGATCTTCTTCATCACTGGCTTTCTCTTTGCCGACAGTCTAATAATTATATGAAACAGTCACTTCTATTCATTGTAGTTGGATTGATTGATTTTGTCCACGAGAAATTCGAGAAAATGAAGCACTAATAGTTAGGGATTGAGCTTCTTATCGAGCCAACCGAAAAATCAAACTCAATCGAAAATAGTTCAATTTGTTGATTTTTTTATAAATTTTAATTATTTTGGTTTGTTTCGGTTTGGTTTTTAGGTTTTTAAAACCAAAAAATAAAAACATCCGAGCAGTATAAATGTAAAATATTTTTTAAAAAAATATCACTATTCTTTTAAAAATAATATTTTTTTGCATGTGTATTTTTTATAATTGAAAAAGGGAATGTTTGTAAGAAAAATAAATTAAAAACTCACGATCTTGATAAATAACTGCCCAAACACTTTATAGCTCGTCGTTTTTTTGTATGTGTTTAAATGATTTAATGTACAAATTTTAAAAATAGCTTAGTTTTTGATTTTTGAGTTGAATATCTATTAATTTTTTTATTTTTTATCTTTAAAATTTGCAAAAGTTATTATTCTTATATTCCGGTTAACCGAAAATTCAACCGAACTTTACATTTTAATATATAATGTTTTTTATTTTTTTCAAAAACATTATAATTTTGATGTTTAACCAATTAATTTGAACTGACTGATGCACCCTCCTACTAATAATAGTAGCTAAGTTTCTGATTTTCTACATCACGAGTTTAATAATTGAGGAAAAAACATAATCCTTGACGCATAATAATTCTTTATTAATTAGAATTCAAACTTTACATACCTCTTTTGAATATATATATATAGATAAGTCCAATTGACAGTGACTACAAATAAATATCGTTGACACATATATTAGTGTATATCTATTGAAATATTTATGGCTAGCTTTAGAGAATTTTCAACATATTCACTTAGATAGTCAAATTTTGTTATTTACAGAATATATATTACAGAAATTTAAAGAGACCTTGTTTGTTTGAGGATAAATAAACTTAAAAAGTACAATTTTTTAAAAGAAGCAAATTGTGTTAGCTTGCTTCATTTTTATTTTTCGTCTTTCAAAAAATCATACGTTTATTTTTTCCTTCCACAAAATTTTATGCAAAATAAGATTTTTAAATAAGACGGAATATGTATATAAATTGAGAAATACTTATACATGCTATGTTTTCATGTGGAGATAAAATCAATGACATTATAATATATTATTGAAATTATGTCAATAGTATAATTAAACTAATTAAATATTATATAATATATTAAAATTATGTCAATAGTATAATTAAACTAATTAAATGTTATATTTATATAATGATGTATTAAAATATCCGTGGCTCTCTACCTACGTATAAAGTAATGGACCAAATCTATATGAAAAATTTGAATTTGGATGAGGTATAAAAAATAGAAGGGGCCAGTGCACCACTAACTTGAACGTGAGTGTTTTTACTCTTCAGAATCAACTGGTTAATTTCAAATTGCTAAACTAATTTTATATTAAAGTCATTACTTATTCCATAATCGAAATAAATTGATTACTAATTCAAAAACAATGGCAAAGATTTTACTAAAATTATATACCAAACAACGGATGTGCCCCGTTATTTAACAATATGTTTTTTAAAACTATAAATATGTGAGTGCTGCTTTAAACATGTGTTCATTGTTTAAATATAAAAACAATGTCAAGTACGCAAAGAGATGTGTAATAAAATGACGTGACAGATCCGTTGTAAGAGATAATTTCTCAAATTTTATAGCTAAATTCCTTAATTGAAGCTCATCAATTGTTCGGCACTTCTCTTCGATTTTTGGTGTCTTTTCTTACATTAATAATATGCTTACTCTTATTAGTATCGAACAGGATTATAAGAACCGGGCTGTGTGGTTCATCGTGAATTAATTAGAGACCAATCTGGTTTGGTTTTGTTTAAATATAAAAAGACTAACCAATTTAATTTCGAAGCGTAAGAACCATGAATCATTGAATGACTTTAAAAAGAAGTCCCTTATTGTTCCTAAATATATTTATTTATTGTTCTAAAAGAGTTATATATATTATATAAAATTATAAATAATCTTTTTTTAGTCAAGTGGTTCAACGGTCATTAATCTAGTTGAATCGTAAATTATTGGCTATATCAGTTCGACCATCAACCCGATTTTTAAAACACTGCATTGTCTCGTGATTGATTTAAAAATTGAAAAAACTAAGAATTCATCTCTCGAAACAGCAATATCTATCGTGATTGATTTAAAAATTGAGAAAATTAAGAATTCATCTCTCGAAGCAGCAATATCTAACAGTTGAACCAAATAGACGCTGCTCTTTTACATTATTAAAATAGATATATAGTTACCAAAATTACATAGATGGATAGACCCATTTGTTCATCTTTCTAAAAAGAAATTAAAGCATAAGAATTACATTCTTTTCCTAGACTAGGATTTGCAGTCAATATCAGAAAAACCTTGATGATACCAAAATTACTAGATTCTTGAATTACAATCACAGAAATTAAGAACAAACTATCAAGCTCCTTTATTGGTGACTTCAGAATATTTAGTAGGGTGTAGACATCACATAGCCTTTAAATTGTAAGAGTTAAAAAAAGCCCCACTGACTTTAATAGGTTGTATAACTTTTACATATAATAAAGTAATTCTAAAATATTTCAACAAGAGAAATACTCCCTCCGTCCCAATAGAGTTGTTCACTTTGAGAATTTTTTATCCTAAAACTCTTGTTCACTTTTAAAAAGTAATTAACTTTACACTTAATTTTTTTATATTACCCATATTTAAAGTTCATTAATAAAAATAAATTACAAATGGACCCTACATTAAATAGGGGTATGACAAAAAAAGTAAGAATTTTTTTACAAAAACTATAAACAATGATTGCTTTTCTTAAACTGTGTGATAAATGTAAAGTGGACAATTCTATTGGAACGGAGGGAGTACTTATTTTTATTTTATTTTTTATAATATTTGAGCTTATAGAGATAGTGACATATCACGTGAACATTGCCCCATGAGTAATTGTACCTTTCTTTTGATGAATTTGATAAATTGTTCTAGTTCAGGTAACAAATCTAATTGCGCTAACTAAATGAATTGATTAGTTTAGGCAAACCTCTTTTATATCCACAATTTTAATTATTTTGAACGCTTTGATGAATTAGCATAAAAATTAATTTTATCATCAAATTAGTCGTAAATTTATCTATTATTATCAATTTGGCAAGAATAATAGACTGTATTAATAATAAAATTACTTTTCATGTTAATTAATGTAATATTATTAATTCACTCTATTTACATATTTTGGATTGTCATAACCGGTGTTTTAAAAAGTGAACCAGTGAGACCACCAGTTTTTGGTTCAACCGGTATAAGTGGTTGATTAAATTGTACATTTTTTTAAATTGATTAAATTGTACATAATAAGATAAATTTTAGACATGAATTAAGGTCTGACCAGTTGAACCGGTTCAACAGCCAATTCAACCGGTTTGATTTTGTCCAACTTGATTCAACTGTATTTTTGGTTTCTAGAATAAGTTGGACCGGACGACTGGCGAGTCCGATTTAACCGACCGGTCTAGTTCGGCTTTCTAATATAATATTAACACACTCTATCTACATATTTGAGTGGTAATAACTAATAAATACTGTGTGAGCAGCAATTGAATTCAGTGAGAGGCTAAGTTATTTTGGACTGGCAACAAGCTTAATTATATACATGACAAGGGTGATGCATGAAGACCTCAAAACTGCTGCAAAAAGTGTCAACTACTGGTCTGGTGTCACCACTTTGATCCCTCTTTTGGGAGGCTTTCTTGCTGATGCTTACTTTGGTCGCTTCTTCACTGTTTTCTTTTCTTCCTTTGTCTATCTTCTGGTAATTCTATTTTTTCATTCTTGCAAATTTATCTTAATTTTTTAATTTCAGTCTAATTTTAAATAATTAGTGGTCATTTTAAATTTATGGTAAAAGATACAAAATAACCCTTCAATTTGATTTTTAAAGCTCATGAGACTTTTAGTTTTTTCATTGCCATTTGGGCCCTCAACTTTTTTAAACAGTGCAAATAAATTCCCACGATTGTAGTCAGACAACGAAATAATTAAAAAAGTTGAGGGTTCAAGTGACAAACAAATAAATTAAAAAGGCTTATGTGCTCTTTTAAAAATTTAAAGGGTTATTTTGCTCGGCTTAAAAAGGTTGAGGGCCTAAATGACAAAAATAATATGAAAAGTGTTTATGTTCTCCTGTCGAAAAAAGTAAAGAGTTTTTTTTACCTTTGGCTTATTTTTAATGCTTTCAAATTTCAATGATAAATTAAGGAAACTTATATATGCACATTTTTTAACTTAACTTTATTTTAATTGTAATGAATTATAACATTGATTTCTAACATTATTTGATTGCTTTCTTGATAATAAACAGGGATTAACACTATTAACACTATCCCAATTCGTACCAAGTCTCAAAGCTTGTGATGAAGAACCCTGTCACCAAGCAAGAAAAGTTCATGAAGTAGTATTTTTCTTGGCCTTATACTTAATCTCCATAGGAACTGGAGGACATAAACCAGCTTTAGAAAGTTTCGGAGCGGACCAATTCGATGATGATCATGCCGAAGAGCGTAAAAAGAAAATGTCGTATTTCAATTGGTGGAATTTCGGACTTTGTTCAGGGCTTTTTCTTGGTGTAACAGTCATTGTTTATATACAAGATCATATCAGTTGGGGAGTTGCTTATATTATTTTAACTGCATCCATGGCTTTCTCGCTGATTATTTTTATTATCGGACGTCCGTTTTACCGTTATCGGGTTCCTGCCGGTAGTCTCTTTACGCCTATGTTGCAGGTTCTTGTTGCTGCTATTAAGAAAAGAAACCTGCAAGTTCCTTCTAGTGCTGATGAATTGTATGAAGTCCCTGAGTTGGAAATCAAAAAAGGAAGACTTCTTTGCCATACCGACAAGCTCAAGTAATTATGCTACTCGAATAACTTCTTACATCTCATGCTAAGTTATGCAAAAACCGAACCAAATTGAAAATTCAAACCAACAAACTAAGTTCGGTTTGGTGTGATAAAACTAACCAAACTTGGCTAAAAAATCAACCAAACCGACCATTTTGATTTGAAAAATTTACATCCTTGTGAATTTGGTTCGATTCGGCTTGAAACAAATATTAAATTTGTGTTTGGTTTGGTTACCGAATGCACATCCCTATCTCATGCATCAGATCAATATTTATGTATTTCTAATACATTTCAGATATATTTAATTTTAAAAGTCTGAGTAGTACTAAATTTTTGTTCTATGTTTCAATTTGGTACTAAAATTTTAATTCTATTAAGTAATACCGAAATTTTAACATTTATTTCAACCGAAAATAAGTTGATGTACCAATTGAGGCTGCATATCCTAAAAATAAACTGTTATATTGCAATTGAAGTGGCATCATATTCTAAAAATATATTTCATCGCGACGTTTTTTAGATTAGGAAGTGATATTATTATCTGAATTAGAGTTTCTGAAACTTGCCTTTTTTGAGTTGCAGGTTTCTTGACAAAGCAGCAATTTTAGAAGATAAAGAGAACAGTACCACAGAGACGAAAAATCCGTGGAGACTTGCAACCGTGACGAAAGTCGAGGAGATGAAGCTAATTCTCAACATGATCCCCATATGGCTAATGGCTTTACCATTCGGGATCGGTGTAGCACAAGCCTCTACCTTCTTCATCAAGCAAAGCACCACATTAAACCGAAAAATCGGTAACGATTTCTTGATCCCGCCGGCTTCCATTTACGCAATAGGAGCCATTGGCATGATAATCTCAGTCACTGTCTACGAAAAGATACTAGTACCAATCTTACGAAGAGTAACAGGAAACGAACGAGGAATCAAAATCCTACAAAGAATCGGAATAGGAATGGCACTCTCAATCCTTACAATGGTAACATCAGCTTTAGTCGAGCGAAAAAGACTAAAAGTTGTGCAGGAACACGGAAATGTAAAGGGCGGTTCATTGCCAATGAGTGTGTTTTGGTTAGCTCCACAGTATCTGATTTTCGGAATAGGAGACGGGTTCACATTGGTGGGACTGCAAGAGTATTTCTATGATCAAGTTCCGGATTCGATGCGGAGTTTAGGTATAGCATTCTACTTAAGTGTGATTGGTGCTGGAAGTTTTCTTAGTAGTTTGCTGATAACTGTGGTGGATGATGTTACGGAGAGATATGGTAAGAGTTGGTTCGGAAACGACCTTAATAGCAGTCGTTTGGATAATTTCTTTTGGCTTTTAGCAGCCATGAATGCTGCAAATTTAGTGGTGTATGTCGTTTTGGCTCGGCGGTATTCTTATAAAATTGTTAATAGGAGTGTTGCTGTGGCTGATTGTTCTGGTGATGATTGGGCAGGCTCTGTGGCCTGAATTATACAGTTTCTAGTAGTTCTGTATAAATAATAATTAATGTGTTTTATGTTATGTTATAAGTTTAATGTTGTGTGCGTTTCCTTTAGTATGATGTGTAATCAAATATAAATATGTCAATGTCAAACCTAACAGTAGGTCCCTCTATTCTTCGATCTTTGTTCTGGAGGTTCCTTTATTTCAGTTTGCTGTTTACGTGTCCCTCTACTTCCATTTTCTTTTGCTCATAATACCCCTCGATGGATGGAATGTAAAGGGCGTACCACACTCTACGTTAACTAGCAAACTTGCCGTTAAATAATGACGTGTCATAATGAAAAAATAAAAGAAATAACATGGCTAAAATTCAAGGATCAATTGGTACCTTTTTCTCTTATCTTTTTCTTCCTCGTTCATCGTCGGCTTCTTCTTGCCCCACTCCGCCCGGCCAACCATCATTGAAAATGGTGGCTTTCCTCTCCTCCATTAATGGAAGAGATATCAGCAGGTCGTCTCCTCCATCAATGGAGGAGACGAAGCAAGTCGTCTCCTCCATTGATGGAGGAGACGAGCACAAGTCTCCTCCATTAATGAGGAGACGAGACATGTCTCTCTTTCATCATTGGAGAGACGAAACATGTCTGTTTCCTTCGGCGAACCTATCTCTTTATTCCCTCTTGGGTTTTTATTAAAGGTTCGGGCGAACCTATCTCTTTTTTATCTCTTGGGGTTTTTATTCAAGATTCGGGCGAACTTATCTCTTTTTTTCCTCTTTGGATTTTTATTTAAGGTTTGAGTCAACTTATCTCTTTTTTCACTATTGGGATTTTTTCTTTATATAATTCTTGTTTGGCCGATTAATCATTGCCAAATCTTATTGGGGTGAGTCGCTTTTTGGTTATCTTCTTGATTTATTTTATTGCGCTTTTTGCGGTCCTTTCTCCGCTCTTCATTTTCGCATCGTTTTTTCTTCATTATTCTGGGTGGTGTTCCCTTTATTTTTTTGATTTCTCTCTCCATTTTTATTATTACTGGCGGTATTTCTCTGATTTTCTAGTTTTCTTCTTTATCCATTATTTCAGGTGGCGTTTTCTCTATTTGTTGATTTTTTTTCTCTATCTTCGTTATTATTCTGAGTAAAATTTCTTTGATTTCTTGTTTCTTCTTCTCTTCCTCCAGCCTTTAGGCTTTTTTCTTTCCTTGCGAGCGATTTTTGTTGTGCTTCTTATGTTCCGTTGCTCCTTGAAGGAGTTCCTGTGCCACTATCTCTCGCTTTATTTCTTTTTTCTGAAGTTTTTCTTCTTTTTTTATAATTATTTGATTTGAGTTATTCGCTCCCGCCAAATGTTTGTCCTTTTGTTTTCTTGCGGTGGAAACTGCTCGTTCTTCCTCCTTTTATCATATGGATTGTTTTCTTATGGTGATCCTTGACTTTGCGCTTCTTTGCTCTCTTGATCAAGTCTTGTTTGGCTTTATTTTTTTTGGCCGAACCATGTTAGCGTAGCCTTCTTAATTAAGCCTTATTTGGCTTTAGTCTTCTCTTTTTATACTTTTTTCAATCATATAATATCTATACTATTATATAATCCTGAACTACAAAAAGAGTGTAACTAAGAATCAGCCATGTGGATTCTCCTACTTCATCCATGTGTCTCATTTTCTTATTCATTTAGACTTTTCATAATCTCCTATCCATGAATGTCATCAACTTTTCATTAGACCTAAATAAAACATTCAAACTTTTCAATTTCTACCGGACTGTTACTTCAAAACTGTCAAATAAATGGTGAACTCTTCAATTCTGCAATCTATTATAAATGGTATGGAATTTACAAAAAATTTTCCTACTTACCTTCTCCAGATCAACGAGACAAACAAAGAAACTTCCCATTGCAAATCGCGTTGTGGGCTTTTGCACAGATTTGTCTCTAATTTAATATTATTTCTAACTCACTATGATTTTCATGCTCTTTTCTTGACACACACTGTGCAACAGAAGCTCATTTTACAGGTTTTCATGTTCTTTTCTTGAATACATGGACAAATAAGGTATGGTGTCTAAACTGAAAATTTCCTTCTTAATTCAGTTTGTATCAGTTTCAAACAGAGAAAATAGAGTTTCGCCTAAGAGAAATTGTTTCTTATTCAATAGTCTCCATGCACTGTAATTAATATTGGAAACGATAAAATGATGATGTTTGTTTCTTTTGGAGGTTTTAGAACTACAACCATGAAAGCAATGTCAAAAATGATGTGGAGGGAATGATTAAAAGTAGATAGATAAACCAAATTTGTTGATCTATAGGATTGTACTATATTATAAGCGGGTTTTGATTGCTTTCTCTGATTGCTTTCTCTTCAAATAAAACATTAAATTGAATTACTTCAAATTTTAGTTTACAGAATTCTTAAATTCCATGGTTATGAAATTTAAAACACTTTTATTGACATTTATAATTCATATAATTTGAAAAAAAAAAATTGTTATATTTTTTATGAATAAAAATATGAAACAAAAATATATTTCTACAATTTAATTTGAACTTAATTGAAGAGTTTTGATATATTATTAATGTTTAGAAGTTATTAAGTATGATTTTCTTTTTCAAAATTTAATCAATGAATTTAATAATATTATATCCATAAATGATAAGATTTAATTTATACTAATATATTAAATAATTTAACTTAAAGGAATTCTAAGGCATAATAATTTTTATCCAAAAGTACATTTTAATTGAATTAATTCGCGTATCACAAAGGATATACCAAGTGGAGCTCACATATAAATAATTTTCATGTAGTTTTTAAAATTTTAAGAGGGAATTTCAATACATTAGAAATATATAAGGCCTAATGGTAAAAAAAACACAAACTCTTACGACTTGTTGCAATTTTATTTAAACCTTTTAATTTTTATAATAATATCCAAATTGTATTTTTTTTGTTGCAATAATAGCCAAATTGATGGCTAAACTTGTTATTTTCAATTAAGATATTAGACTATTATTATTTTTTGATGTATAATAATATATTAAAAGTCCTAAGAAATGGCAAAAAAATTCGAAAAAATCACATAAAAAGTGCAATTTGACTATTATTGCAACAAAATAATGCAATTTGGATATTATTGCAAAAATTAAAAATTTTAGATAAAATTACAATAAATCGTAAAGGTTTGGATTTTTTTGCCATTAAACCTAGAAATAAAAGTTTCAAGATTTTAAGTGATTCAAGAAAAGAACTCTCCACGTTCTAAGTAAATAATTATGTATCTTACTAAATATTAGTATGAAATAAATTATATTACACTAGAAATATAATCCTTTAGGTTTTAAACTGATTCGGCAATTATTCAATTAAAAAGTAAGTATTGTATCCCAAACAAATAACTCTTCATTATTTTTCCTTAGAATTGAAGATTTAATATGTGCTTTGTATTTTTCGTTTTATTTTATTATATTAGTTACTAAGTTCTATTCGTTTAGCTATATGAATCCATATATCAATATTTGAGACATTGTTTTCTTTTTCTGATGAAAATGAGACATTGTTAATAATATGAAAAATTCTATTTTACAATTTTATTTTGATATTCTTTTACTGTGGATGTACTTAATTATTAGAGGGTTAATTTTTTTAATTTTTTCATTATCAAAAAGGTCATTAGCTGATTATTTGTAAATTTTATGTTTTAAATATGAGTATAAATATAATGTTTCTCATATATTTTATAAATATATTTTATCTCCTACTACATTCAACATATTTAATTCATTTTAATTTATATTATTTTGAATTTTGAACTTTTTTGTTAAATTATACTCATATTTAAAGTGTGAACTTTTTTTATGATACTACATCTACGAAATATACATTATCAAAAAACAATATTAGTATTATAAAAAAATAAGGTTAATGTTATTTTTTTTTAAAAAAACTATTAACAAACTCGCGCAACGCGCGGGCATCGACCTAGTATTTATTGAATTTCAAATCAAATGTATAATTATGCATGAAATCATGTAAAAGTGTGAATGAAATTTAATCTAAATTAATAGTTTTTTTTCTCTTTAATTTTGGAACCAAAATCAATAATTGAATTGATAAGATAATATATGGATTAATGAAAAATTTATCGTGATTGATATTTTGTTGATAATAAAACAATATTTTTGATTCGTCAATCCTGGACGTAGTTTTGGTGATGTTAGAACATCCTCTGTCGGGATGCAGTTTTGTTTATGAGAGTTTTTTTCTAGATTCTCCAGATTTTAGCAGTTCTGTTAGGTCTATTTATTGTTCTTTTGGATTAGTCTCGTCGGATGCCTTCAATGATATTTTATTTTAAGTTTAGAAAAGCTCCTTCTAATTTGAAGTTTTCAAACTTTTTCCACAAGCGGCGTCAATTGATGAATCTGGGCATGTCGACGGTAGTTAACCTGCAAAAAAGATGTCTGATTAGTCTCTGATGCTTAATTCAGTATTGAGATTTAAGAAGATTATTGTATTTATTATAATTGTATATTTAGACATATCTCAAACTTCTTTATATTATAGTAGTAGTTAGCGAATGTTTTGTACAATCTAAATAGAAAATGGATTTTTATTTAGCATATGAATTTAAATAGGAATAGAATTTCTATTTGGCATGTAAACCTATTCAGGAATGAGTCTCCTAACTAGAATTATAATTGTTGATTAGAAATATGATTCCTAATAAGAATGTGTTTCATGTGCTTCTAGAAAACCCATCTTTTAGAATCTCCTTTATTGTCAGTATTGAATTATATTTAGATTTTTCGGCGAGTCACGAGGTCCGCCTCGTTGGACGAATTCCACAGGAATCCGTTCATAATATTTCTGTTTCCATCAGGTAATGCTTCATATTCTATTCTATGAAAATTATAGAGATTTTGAGTTCGGATTTCACGCTCCCAAATTCATCTGGACAATTAAAAGTTTATCATTTTACAATAGGTTAATTCCATAAAAATCACAATCTTTACTCAAAATTTCATTTTAATCACAACTTTTAAAAAATAGCATTTAAAGGCACGACTTTTCATTTTGTTTTAAATCTATCACCAAAGTAAAATTCGGCGTATTTTTTCTGATTAAAAATTACTAACCATACATATTTTAACTGAAAAAATAATAATATTTGGTGTCAATTTATAGTTTTAATCTTTTATTAATGGTTAACTGAATAACTTAGTCAACAAAAATTCATTGAAATGATGGATTTGGAAAAAAAATGAAAATTCATAGTTTTTATATGATAATTTTTAAAGGTCGTGATTAAAATAAAATTACGCATAAAGATTGTGATTTTTTTTAGAATTAACCTTTTTATAATTAACTAGTTTCGCATTACGTGCTATGCACGTGGCTCGTAACGTAACTCGTAACGGAATTCGTCAATGAATATATTAATAAATTTAATATAATTATATCAATTTTTTATTTATAATAAATTAGTTAATAATTTTTGTAAAAGTAAGTGTAATATATTCGGTTATAATTTTTTTTTCCATACTGAATTTTTTTTTTTTTTAGTTTTATAATAAGCATAATTAAATAATTAATTTTATTTTATTAATTTCTATCAAGAAATTTAAATAATAATATATTGACCAAATATAGTATTTTAATTTTGTAGTTCAATCAAACTAAAAGATAGTTATTCCTACTAATTTGGAGACAATTTAGCTACCTATTCTAATTAGAACTTTAATTACAATAGTGATTAATTAAATAATTAATTAGTTAATGACTATAAAATTTTTATTTAGTAGTAAACTGAAAAGGATTATTCAGTAAATTTGCCTGTCCCCCCTCCATCCGTGCTTTTATATATAGTATAGATGTAAAAAGTTGATTAAAGAATAACGTTCTATCACTGATATTTTTTACAAAAATTATGTTTTTGACCTACAAATTTTTTTCATGTAATTTTTTACAAAAAAGTTTATATTTAAACCTCATGATTTGATGTCAATTAAATAGGTGACATTATTCAACTCACAATTATTCTATTTCAATTTAAATTAATTCTAATTTGTATTGTGAGGTACAAATATAAGATCTGATTTTTTTGAGCGACTTGTGTTTTAAATTTCACAAAATATAATATAAATCTATTAGAATTTCTGGGTATTGTTTTTATTTAAAAATAAAGTCAAAAAATCAGGATATTATATACAATGGAACGGTGATTCATTTTTGGGGTTATCTGAGTTAGCTAGATATTGGTACCATTTATGAACAAAATAAATTCTTTTGGCATGGATGCCATTCTTATCAATATCCGATAATGCCAATTTATGGGATAATGCCAGTTTATGGGAATACTGTCAAATATCCGATAATGACAGTTTATGGGAATACTGTCATTTGGAAGAACGAATTGAGCAAGACATCATATTTTTGGTATCAATATATTTTTTCATTATTTCAATTTGATTATAAAATTTTAATTTATTTTAATTTGGACATTAAAAATGAGTAAATTTTCTTTAGACATTATTTTGTATTTTATTTTTAATTTTACATTATTTTTAAATATATTTAAAGGTAGGGACGCAGCCAGAATTTATTTTTTGAGGGGTAAAAAAAATTAAATTTCGATAGTTGGAGGGGCATAAAAATTTAAAGAAAAATTTTAAAGTAAAAAGAAGTAAGAAAAAAAATTCAAGGATGAAAAAGTAAAAATTTGGGGGGCTAATGCCATTACAGCCCACCCCCTGTTTCCGTTCATGTTTACAGATTGTATCTTTTTTTACCAAAACTATTTTTTTTATTCCTAAAATACTATTTTTCACTTTTTGATGATTTATGCTCATTTTTATAGATTTTTTTTGGAGATTTCTTTTTGCTGTTTTTATCGTGTTTTTTAGTGTAATAGTATTTTTATAGTATATCTATGATATTTTTTAGTACAACTATGGTAGTGTATATATAGTGTATCTATAGTGTTTTTATTGTGTATACCATAAAAATACTGCAAATACACCAGAAAAACGTAAATAAACCAGAAATACACTATAATATAAATAAATTATAATAAACAATAAATACACCATAAATCAATTTTTTTTATAAAATCAGTAGCATCAAAATAAAAGACCAAATCTATGAATAAGAGAAATACAAAATAATTCCATAAATAATATAAGAGTTTTATAAACAAAAAAATAATAGATATGCAATAATCTATTTACAAAAAATTTAAATTATCACAAAAACCTAAAAAATTAAAAGTAATACCGAGGAATCCATCGGAAGGAACGCGGTGACGAGAAAATTAATGAATGAATTGCGGCGATAAGAAATCCACCGAACAAAGCGACAACGAGAAAATTACGGCGAGAAATCCACCGGAAGACACGCAACGACAAAATAGAAGAAAGAAAAATAGAAGAAAGCGATGTGCAACGTATGTAGACGAACGGAAGAGAGAGTTGAGAGACGTATACGAACGAAAAAAAAAGAAAAAAAAAAGATAATTTTGAGAGCAAAAGAAGTAGAGAGAGAAAGAGAGTGCGGCTGTATAAACAAATGACCTAAAATGAATGTAAGGCTTTTATGTTAGTAGAGTGTTTTTGTAAATATATCTATTACTAATATATAGCTATTTTATATAGGGGGCAGGCACAATTATAAAATTGATTTTTACTATATCAAATAATTACATAAGAGTTCTTTAATTAATAATAAAACAAGAATTTAAATTTTGATTTAAACACTCTTAATTGTTTTTACGTTAGGCAAACTTAGTGCTTATCCATGGCTCATGTTATAGTTACCGAAACAAATTATATGAGCTATATGAGTAATAGTTTCGCATTACGTGCTATGCACGTGGCTCGTAACGTAACTCATCAATGAACATATTAATAATTTTTTTATAATTATATTAATTTTTTATTTATAATCAATATTAAATTAGTTAAGAATTTTTATAAAAGTAAATATAATATATTCGGTTATTAAATTTTTTTCCATACTGAATTTATTTTTCTTTTGGTTTTATAATAATCATAATTGAATAATTAACTTAATTTTATTAATAATATTTTTAAAAATAATAAAATAGAAATTTACATATATTATATTGACTAAATACAGTATTTTAATTTTGTAGTTCAATCAAACTAAAAAATAGGTATTCCTACTAATTTGGAGACAATTGAGTTATTTTTTACATACTAAATTGGAGATAATTTAGCTACCTATTCTAATTAGGACTTTAATTATAATAGTGATTAATTAAATAACTAATTAGTTAATGACTATGAAACTTTTATTTAGTAGTAAACTGAAAAGGATTATTCAGTAAATTTGACTGTCCCTCCTCCTCCCATCCGTGCTTTTATATATACTAGTTTCGCATTACGTGCTACGCACGTGGCTCGTGATGTGGCTTGTCAATTTATATATTAATTAAATTTTATTATATTTATACCAATTTATTTTATGTTATTTATAATCGGCATAAAATTGACTTAAAGTAATTTAATAATATTATTTCAACTAAATTTTTACTTTTTAATTAAAATTTATGAAAAATGAAAATTATATTAATTAAACAAACAGTTTACGTAAACTAAAAACTCGTGAGTACATATATTAATATAAAACTATATATTCCTAGTAATAAACCACTATAAATATTATTTTTATTTTATTATTAGTTAGATATATTTGTTAATCACAAAGGATTGATGAGCAAACTTTAAATATTTTTTTAAGAAAGAGAACAAAGTTTAGGTATGTAATTAGAATCTTATTTGCAAGACTTTCAATTGTAGAGAGAACAAACTTCCAAATTCTTATTTATTGGACTTTAAGACCTTTATGACCGATTATTATGGATAGATATTACAAATAGGACACCATGATGTAAACAAATTGTTTTAAAATACTCTATAAAAGGTAATGAAATTATTAACGTTTGAATTTTACAAGAAGTTGAGTTCGATTCAAAATCATTACTTCCCATTCAAATCAAATTCTTCAATTAAGTTATATCTTTATTTATTATTAATAATTAGTAAATGACTATAATACCATAAGTTAAGTAATTAATTTAGTATAAATTAAAAAGGATAGTTCGGTAAATGTGCCTGTCCCCCCCCCCCCCATCCGTACTTTTATATATAGTATAGATAGATAGTAAAGATAAATCTTTAAATTTGAGTAAATGTCTTTATTTTTAGAGAGAGTTAATGTCTTTTTACTAAAAGTTAAATTCACAATGTAATCGCTGCAAATAATAGGCGTTGTCCAAGTCATATCGACAAAGGCAAAACAGTGCTGCCTCTTTGTTAGAAAGAACTCAATCATGTACGCACCCTTACACTTTTTATGAAGAATTATTAGTATTTTTAAAGTCTAAATCAATTAAATATCTGTTCCTAAATTTAAAATCTATGCAGATAAAGTTTTTTTTTGAGCTTTTTTATTATTATAATTATTCATTAAAAATTAAAATATAATAATTTAATTAATATTCATTTCCCATTGAACTAAAAGAAGTCTTTTATTGTTACTTCATTTTAAAGTAAAGCAAACATTAAAGAAGCAAATACTATAATTTATATAAAAGAAAGCGGTCAATATATTTTAAAAATGATTCTACCATATGTTTATATATGTAACGGATCATACGAATATCACTTGCATGATATAATTTTAATTTTAATAAAAATATATATGTAATAATCTACTTATAGCTAAAACACGATATTTAATAATTAAATAGCGGGTCATATAATTATCACTCAATTGCATAGCACAAACCAATAAAATATATTTTATAACCAATTTATTAATAACACATGTACAACTTTACTTAATATTTTAATTATTCTTAAATATATAACGGGTCAAACATATGTAGTGGGAAGGGACGGGACAAACAAAATTACAATATTAAACTTCAGTAATTAAAAAATATACAAAGTTAAATACAAGTATAATTCTAATAAAAAATAATTTAATGAGAGTTTAATTTCAATAAAAAAAATATTTTAAATTATTATTATCACATACGGAACTTTAAATTAGTTATTAGTTAATTTAAGAAAAATTCCATTTTTATATATTAATTAGTTATTAGTTATTGTTTTTTTGATGAATAACGATAAATTAATTAGAATAATTAAGTACTTCAACTTTTAATAGGAGAATAACCAATCATATCGAGTCATGACATTTGGGATTCTAATAATTTGTTGAAGTAGTGAAAATAA
The DNA here is from genome assembly GCF_937616625.2 of Mercurialis annua. Classification (NCBI taxonomy): domain Eukaryota; kingdom Viridiplantae; phylum Streptophyta; class Magnoliopsida; order Malpighiales; family Euphorbiaceae; genus Mercurialis; species Mercurialis annua. The sequence continues at coordinate 9,696,375 of NC_065570.1, forward strand.
CAATTACGTTTATACTATTTTGTATTATTTTCCTATAAAATACATAATTTTTTTTAATTCTTTCGATAATTGTATAACATAATGGTGTACATTAGTTTTAATATTTATTTATGCTAAATCAATTGGTAAATAAAATTGCTAAAAAGCAATGTGTTTAAAACCGGACTGCAAATTGAATCGACTTCACCGGAGGTTCATGGTTCAACCGGTTCAACCAAATTTTTTAATTATAATAAATACAAATTATTTAAATTAAAAATACATGTATTATATATTAAAAAATATGATTAAATATTTAAATAAATAATTTTAAAATTATATATAATTTTAAGTAATTAATATTTTAAAATATATAGTATAATTACTCGAATTGGAAAAAATAAATCTTAATTTTAATAAAAATTATTATCAAAATTATACAATTAAAGTTTATAAATAAAAAATATGATGATACATTTAAGTACAATTAATTAATAAATATGTGGAATATAATTATAACTGAGCAACATTTCGGTGTATATAGAATAATAATATTGTATGAGAAATAAAAAAAAGAAAAAAAATAACTTTTAGTTTAACATGTCATCATATATTTTATTTTAAAATTTAAAAATAATTTATTGTATGAAAATATAATCATAAATAATAATATTCAAGTAAAGAATTATTTTATATGGAAGAGACAACTATATAATCTTTTAATTTTAATAATTAATAATTATTAAATTGAAAAATATAATATGACATTTTATAAATAAAATATATGATAATAAAATATAATTATCAATTTTTTTATGTATAATAGTAATATTAGAGAGAGTATAATTATTTTTGGAGGGGAAATATTATTTTATAAAAGTTGAAATGACATGTGAGAGAAAAAATAATTTATGTAAGAGTTATTATTAATATAAGAGAGAAAATAGTGAACATGAGTGAAATAAATAATGAGAGAGAAATAAAAAGACACATGGATAGAGGACTACACATGTATTTTTTGTCAAAAAAAAGTACCTTTTTTTGCTCATTTTCTCAAAACCGGATTTGTCCGGTTTTTATAAAAAAACGGATTTTTCCGGTTTAATTCGATTTTCGATCGATTTTGACCGATTTTTATGCATGACGATTTTTACCAGAAATCAGATCGGGTAGGCAGTCGATTTCCAGTTAATCCGGTTCGGTCTGGCTTTCAAAACATTGCTAAAAAGTAAAATGGAGTTCTTATATCAATGCAAGGTATACAAAACTCAAAACTACATGATATCCTTAAAAGAATTATTTATTAAAAATTAAAATATCATCTTTATAATTCAATTAATATTGTGAATACTTAATAATGTAATATTTTAAAATTATAAATAATGGGTCATACTATTTCTGGATTATTAACTAAATACTATATGAACAATTACTAATCTGATATTTTAGTTAATATTTAATATAAATAACGGGTCATATAAGTACCGCTCACGTGCGTAGCATGTGATGAAAAATTAGTATTGTCTATAAAAATACGGATGGGAGTGGGGGGATTGACAAGTTTACTAAATGATCTTTTTTAATTTATTACAGATGGAGTCTGCCTTCTGATCCGGTTATGTGACCTGCAAAACAGGGTAAAATTTAACCAGGCGGTGGTTGTCCGATTAACTCTCCGATGCTAAATTTTTTTTTTTTTTTTTTTTTTGAGCTTTGAGCGGAGTTTTTAATATATATTCTAGTCGTGTGTTTATACATACCTCAAACTCCTTTTATATTATATGGTTGTATACTTTATAGAGTTGTAATAGGAAAGTGAATCTTATTTTGTAGGGTTTTACCCTGATTAGGAGTGATATTCCTTATTCAGACATGAGTCCTATTTAGGAACGTCTTCCTAAATAGTCTCGTCTTCCTAAGTTGGAGGTTATCTTCCTAAGTTGGAATTTTTGTCCAAATAAGAAAGATACTCGAGAATATAGGCATCTTTAGTAATCTGTCAGAATCTCGGGGTCGACGCGCTTTGTCCGAATCCTCAGGGATTCGGCATTTCTCCTGTTGAATAGTATGATATTCTAGTTGAAGCGGATCCTATGGATTCGGCCGCCGGTTCCGTCTAGTTTAGTCCTTTCGGCGAGAGTCCGGTATCGTTTGAAAATGGATCTCCTGCGACTCGGTTCCATTGTACTTGAGATAGGATTCGGTATCCACCAGTTTCTAACTAATGATTTAATTGAAGTTTATAAGGTAATTTACTATTTAAAATTAGAGAAAGTTTTAGGTAGACTGAATCCACCACGTCATCCGTGAATCAAACCAATCATATCATAACACATCATTAAAATGAGGGTATTCTTGTAATATTATTATTCAAAAATGTACGCAAATAACAAATGAAATTATAAAAATACCTTCATTTTAATGAGGTGTTATGATATGATTGTCTTGGTCCATAAATGACGTAGTAGACTGGATCTACATAAAAATTTCTCTTAAAATTATATCTATTTAATATTACGATTAGAATTTTGAATAAAGTAGACTACCACTCCTTAAATAAAGCAACACGCTTATTATTCATGTAAAGTAAATAGGCCTACTATTTATAATAATTAGTACTTTTTAAATACACAACTATTATTTGATATATCCTACGTGATTTAAAAAAGAATATCATAGGTAACAACTTTTTCTGCTTCTAAAAGACCCAGTTTAATTTTCCTTTGAAACTAAATCAATTCAATTTTTTAGCCTTTAATAAAAAAAAAATTCACTTTGAAATAATTTGGTGAGTAAACCACCACTACTACTTCCATAATAATTTATAATAAAAGACAATTAGCTTTTAGTAATTAATATAATAGGCACTCAAATATATGAGTTACAAGTCTACACATTGTTTTTTATTTTCTGAAAATAAACCTACGAGGAAACAAATCCAAGTTTTATAATATAATTATAGTAAATAACTCTATTTTTTTATAAAATAAGAATCATCTATATCTATATTATACATAAAAATACAAAAAAAGCATGCGCATTTATATTAATATTTTTTATTTTAAAAAATATAATTATTAATTAATCCATAATAAATATAATTATAATAATTAGACGAGTCACACTACAAGTCACGTGTGAAACACGTAAAAGGACACTAGTCTATAAAATAATATCGACAAAAATTATGAAAAGATGAATGAAAAAGATGTAAATAAATTTAAAAGTTAGGTATTTTATAAATAATCCTTGAAATATTATCAGCAACAACATTTTATTTATATAATTTTAATTTAAATTAAATTATATGATAACTGAATCTTACCACAATATGAAATAAAAAATTATTTTTCTTGCAAAAAAAAATTAGAAATTCAATGAGCGCTGAATTTAAATATCCATTATTAATGTATAAATATGTCGCAAGACTTAGTTGTTACGGATATTCTATTTAATGTGAAGAGAAATTTTTAAGTAGACTCAGTCCACCGCGTCATCCGTGGACTAAACCTCTCACATAATGACACGTCATTAAAATGATGGCAATCTTATAATATTACTATTTAAAAATGTAAATAAGTAATAAACGAATTTATAAGATTGCCATCATTTTAATGACGTGTCATTATATAATAGGCTTAGTCCACGGATGACGTGGTGGACTGAGTCTACCTAAGAATCTCTCTTGATGTGAAATAACTAAAAAATATTGCATTCCTTGTAATTTTGAGTTCGTACCTTAAATTGTAACAATTATAGGAATATGGCAATGGAGCGGGTCGGAGCAGGGGTGGGGAAGCTATCCCCATCCTCATTCCCGCTTCTATGGGGAATTCCCATTCCCGTCGCTATTTATTTGATGGGGATTAGTCCATTTTCATCCTCGTTCCCGTCCCTGTGGATTCTCCATCTAATAGAGATCCTCACATCTCCGCATAATTTTAACATAAATATTTAAATATTTTCATAAACATTTGAGAAAACAAATATGAACTATTTAATATAATAATATAAAATATTATAAAATTAAATTATCTCAAAAATTAAGTAATCATCTAAAACATTCAGCAATTTTAAATACTAAAAATAAAATAATCAAAACAAAACAAAATAAAATTAAAACTTCTCTAAAAAAATTTATCTCGTTTCGTAAGTAACTAAAAGTCTCTTTCAAATAAAAGAAATAATCTTTTATTAAGTAATTATATTAAATTATTAAAAATTATAAATAATATATTTAAATTGTAATATATATTATATAAAAATATATCAGATCCTCTTGAGGACAGTAATGGAGATCCGCATGGGGTGGGGCTACAACCCTTCTCTTTTATCTCCGTGGTTGTAAAATAATCTTCCTCCATCCTCATATCCATGGAAACAATTAGTGAGAATTTTCCGCCCTTCTAGAGGACAGTTTTCATGGGAATCGGGGATTCCCCTCCCAATTGTCATCTCTATTTATGATCAACATGAATTATCATGAAAGAACCTCAAAATCCAATACAAGAATTAAGAAACACTAAACTTTAGAATCCTTATTATTCTTTGGCAATGAAGCTAGGTAAGTCTATATAAAGAGCTCTTAAAAGAATACTGCAATTTCCATATCTCTTGCAGCAAAATTAAAATACAAGTGGAAAATAAATTTAGAACGAGACAAGTTGATGAATAAATATGGGTTTTTGATTCCTCTTTGGACCATAAAGACATGTGGTTATTATATTTTCTTTTTCTTCCTTGTTAGTTAAACTATCTTTTCGTTTCAACAGAGATCACTTTCTTTTTTTTTGAAAATAACAGAGGTCACTTAATTATCAGAAATCGATGTCAATTTACTGATATAATCAAGGTCTAATGGTAAGAAAAACACAAACCTTTGCGACTTATTATAATTATATCCAAACCTTTTAATTTTTATAATAATATCTAAGTTGCATTTTTTTTGTTGTAATAATATTCAAATTGCATTTTTTTTGTATCAATAATAGTTAAATTGATGGCTAAACTTGTCGTTTTCAATTAAGATATTAGGCTATTGTTATTTTTTGATGTATAATAATATAGTTAAAGTCTCAAAAAATGGCAAAATACTCAAAAAAAAATCACATAAAAAGTGCAATTTGGATATTATTGCAACAAAATAATATAATTTGGATATTACTACAAAAACTAAAAGATTTGGATAAAATTGCAACTAGTCGGAAAGGTTTGTGTTTTTTTTTTGCCAGTAAACCTATAATCAACGTCAAATACCATGTCATTTAAAAGTTATGACCTCTTTTGAAATAAAATTTATTGTTTATTACCTTTTTGAAATGAAAATTGTTGTTTAGTATTTGTTTAAATAAAATTTATAATTTAGTACCATTTTTAAAAAAGTTATGACCTTTTTTGAAATAAAATTTATTGTTTATTACCCTTTTTGAAATAAAAATTGTTGTTTAGTATTTTTTTTTTGAAATAAAATTTATGATTTAGTACCTTTTTTGTCCTAAAATTATATTTTGATGACCAATTTGAATTTATATTTGAAATTTTAAAATAATTTTTCCAGCAGAGAATCTCCCCATTAAACAATATGACAATTTAGGTGGCAAAAACGCAAGTGAACGTTGGCCCGGTTGGCAACGCTCACATTGCATGTTTTTGAGGGTGTGGGTTGGACCCACCCCTTGGACAGCCACGTACTTTAATACACAAAAATGAAGCTAGATAAGTCTATATAAAGAGCTTATAAAAGAAAACGGCAACTTCCATCTCTTGCAGCAACATTAAAATGAGAGAGCAAAAAAGAGCAAAAACAAGAGAAGGTGATGAAGAAACATGGGTTTTTGATTCTTCTTTAGATCATAAAGGACGACTTCCTCTCCGGTCTCGCACCGGCGTTTGGAAAGCATCTTTGTTTATCATCGGTATGAGTATGCATTTCATATATTTTAATATTTGAGCTTTTATGTTTATATTAATGGAAAGTTACTAAATGAATCCGGACTAAAACTAATTGGTTAAACCCATTTTGGGGCGCTATATCGTTTTCTAATTGTCACGTTACGTCGCCGGATTTTCAAACGGTGATATAATCGTAAAAAAAAAATGGAAGATAATAAAGAAATGGTTTTGAGTTGTTTTGGGTGGTTGTGGCATGCAGCGATTGAGTTCAGTGAGAGGTTGAGTTACTTTGGAATAGCAACAAGTTTAATAATTTACTTGACAAAAGTGATTCATCAAGATGTTAAGACTGCTGCAAAAAATGTCAACTATTGGAGTGGTGTCACTGCCTCTATGCCTCTTCTTGGAGGCTTTCTTGCCGATGCTTACTTGGGTCGATTCACTACTGTTCTACTTTCCTCTATTATCTATCTTCTGGTAATCATCTTTTCTAATAGAAATAACAAAGACATCGTTTGGATTGCGGGATTTCCCATGATCAAAATCCATAAATTTTGCACAATCCATAGCCGTTTGGTATATGAGAATCTATAGATTGTCAGAATCCACCATCATCCAAAATCCTTTATTTTATTTTTTTTATCAAAGGTGGAAATCGACTCTTTCGAGTCTCATGTTAGTTGTTAGTTACCGAGGCGTGGTTCGAACCCACAACCTCTCGATGCACTTAGAGACGTCTTAGCCATTTAGGCTAGGCCTACATTGGCAAAAATCCTTTATTTGATTTCCCATCTAGGAGCGGGAAAGTTAAAATCCATCATTTTTTATACATGATGGATTGTTAGAATAACTAATTATTCCAAAATTATCCCTATAAATACATTGATTTTAGGTTCCATCCGAACGATGGAATTTATAAATCCACCAATTTCATATTCCATGGATTTTAAATCCATTGATTTTGTCAAATCTATCGATTTTAAAATCCCTCGATCCATTTCTCTTTCCTCTATTACTCACTCCGTCTTGCTTTATTTGTCGTTTTATTACAATTTTTAATGTTCCAAAGGAAAGTTGTCTTATTTGTATATAGGGGTGAGCATCGGTCGGTTCGGTTCAGTTCAGTTGGAATTTTTTCGATTTTTTGATTTTCGGTTTGAAAGAAAATTTTCAAACCGAACCGTACTGAACCGAAAATTTTGGCTTGATATGGTACGCTTCGGTTAAAGCCGAATTTGAATACTTTCTATTTTTATTAAAAATAATTAAAATGTAATAAACTTTCATATATGTTTAAATAACAATTATTAATTCATATATCAACAATAATTGAGATATAAAGACAAAACAAATATAAGTATAAATGTATATGTATATGTATATGTATATTTTTTTAAAAAAATTATATATTTTATATTAAACTTCGGTTAATTCGGATTTTTTCGGTTTTCAAAACACCCAAATCAAACCTAACACTGAACACCAAACTTTACCTAAAATAGGAACCGAACCATACTGTTTTCACCGAAAAACCGAACCAAACAACGAAGTTCAGTTTGGTTCGGTTCGATTTTTTGGTCTATTTCGGTTCTTGCTCAGCCCTATTTATATACATTAGATCATTCATCTATTTTATTTATTGCTTAGACATAGTTAGCTTAAAATATAGCATTATTACATCAGATGGTTACAAAGTGATAAGTGAAAAATAGAGTAAAATTGACGATTTTAAAAGTTTAGGATTTAAATGAAAAAAGTTAAAAAGATGAGGAATTTCTAGATGATTATATTTAGTCTTAGATATATTAAAACTTGTTGCTTGTTTAACTAATTATTTTCTTTGTTTTCTTAATGTGGTTAAATAAATAGGGTTTGATTCTCTTAACAATGTCCCAATTTGTTCCAACTCTAAAGGCTTGTAATGAAACTGAGTGTGACAAAGCCAGCAAGATTCATGAAGTGGTCTTCTTCCTTGCCATGTATTTAATCTCCGCCGGAACCGGAGGACATAAACCGTCCCTTGAGAGTTTCGGAGCCGATCAATTTGACGATAATCACATCGAAGAACGAAAGAAAAAGATGTCATTTTTTAACTGGTGGAATCTTGGACTTTGCTGTGGACTTCTCCTTGGTGTGACAGTTATTGTTTACATTCAAGATCATGTCAATTGGGGAGTTGCACATTCTATTCTTACACTTGTAATGGCCATTTCATTTGCTATCTTCCTTATCGGACGACCATTTTATCGATATCGAGCTACGTCGGGAAGCCCCTTTACGCCAATGTTGCAGGTTCTTATTGCTGCTATAAGAAAACGGAATCTGCATTGTCCTTCCAATTCTGATCAATTACATGAACTAGAAAATTCTTCTATGCAAGGAGGGCGGTTTCTATACCATACCAAGAAGCTTATGTAAGCAACACAGCCATAATCTAGCTATTGGGGTTATTTCATGGGCCGGCTTTGGATGGATTGGGTCCAAATTCAACCGACTTGACTCTTACAAGTTAAATCCAGTCAAAATCTGGTTCATTTTCTTTTTTGAGATGAATCCGGTTCAAATTTAACAGGGCTTTTACAAAAACAGCATAATTTTGTCAAATTGTTTACAAAAAATACACTCGTTTTATTTTTTTTCACAAACATACGCCAGTTTTCACTTTTATTTTATCTTTATAAATATTCACTTTCGGTAAATTATTAGTAGATTTTTGTAGATTATTAGTAGATTTTTGGTAAACTTTTGATAAATTATTGAGATAAAAACGGATTTTAATATCAAAAAATGTATTTTTATTAAAACATAAAACATATTTTTGCAAACAATTAAAAAACATATACAGTATAATTTCCTTAATTTAATATATAGTATTTAAAATTGGTCCTTAAATAAAATTTATGCGAGTTCGGGTCGATTTTTTTTACACTTAACATTGAAATTTAATTAATAATTATATTTCAGGACAATAGGTAAAAATAGGTTAAATAAAGATTCGGGTTCAGGTTGGGCTTGATCTGAACCGAGTACCCGGCCCAATAATTATACCTTATTTCCCAATTTACTTCAATATTTCATTGAGGGTGATTTTGAAATTATTTTTGGTATAGTATGGTGTTTTGATTTCCACATGAAAAATTGAAATGACAGACTGATTTTTATAAGAATAATTTCCAATCTGTCTGCAATAAACTTTATAGTCTATAGTATTCTATTAGAATTTTTGGTAGTATTGTAATATTATTTAATAGGCATTAATTAATTCCTCTCCATTTTTTTTTTTTGAATTCCCTCTCCATTTTAATTAATTGCAGGTTTCTAGACAAAGCGGCTATTATTGAAGATACAGAGAATTCTTCTGAGAAGACAACCCCATGGAGACTTGCAACAGTGACTCAGGTTGAAGAACTAAAGCTTCTTCTTAATATGATTCCAATATGGCTATCAACTCTATCATTCGGAATTAGTATCGCACAAACATCAACATTCTTCATCAAGCAAGCCACGATGTTAAACCGGAATATTGGTAACGATTTTCTGATTCCTTCTGCCTCCGTAAACGCACTAGGCGCCATCGGAACGATGATCTCCGTAGCCACGTACGAGAAGCTCCTAGTACCGATGTTAAGAAAGGCGAGAGGAAACGAACGAGGCATTACGATACTTCAAAGAATCGGCATTGGCATAGGCTTTTGCATTCTTTCGATGATCACTGCAGCTTTAGTCGAGAACAAGAGACTAAACTCCGTTAATAATGAACCGGTAAATGGCTCGTTTTCGATGAGCGTGTTCTGGTTAGCTCCACAGTTTCTAATAGTTGGTATCGGAGACGGGTTCGCGTTGGTGGGATTACAAGAGTTCTTTTATGATCAAGTTCCTGATTCAATGAGGAGTTTAGGTATTGCATTTTACCTTAGTGTGATCGGAGCAGGAAATTTCCTTAGTAGCATTCTGATAACGGTTGTTGACGGTGTTAGTGAGAAATACGGGACGAGTTGGTTCGGTAAGGATTTAAATAGTAGTCGTTTAGACTTATTTTACGGGCTTTTGGCGGTTATGACCGGTGTGAGTTTGATTGTGTATGTGTTCTTTGCTCGGCGATATCCGTGTAAAAATATGCAGGGAAGGGGAGTTGTTGATTGCTCTGAAGAAAATGCTGGAGGTAATTTAGTTGCTTGAAATATAAATTAAATCTGATTATGATTAATAGTCATGTAACATGAATATTAATTTTTTTTATGAATATGAATTGTATTAAAAAACAGAATATGTGCGAAATATAAATAAAAACTCCACTATTCCAAGAGTTTACGCGCAATCAAGACTAAGACTCTGAAAAAGAAGTTATTGAACAACCAATAACAGAATACAGTTTGGATTTCTGTAAAAATCCGACCAAGAGTAAGGAAAACTTGGAATAATACACTTACAAATAAATGCAGCCCTAACAAAATACTTAAGAACTAAATTTGTAATGTTTGTTCGCTTGTGATGAAATTTTTTTTCTGTTTCGACTTTTCCAATTTCCTATATAATTGTTTCTGAAAGACAATGTCAAAGCCTGTTATTAATGCCATTTGAAATTAAAGACCTCCAAAGAACTAGAAATTCTGGAAACGTATTTGGTCTAATCCAATAAAAACTACAAATTTACTAATCACAAAATTCCAAACTGAAATAGCAATGCAAGAAAATGTTATCCCGAAGCCGCATTGTTCAGTTTCGTAAAGTTGCAGGTTGAACAAGGTTTCTCTCCATTCTGCTGAATGATAGGAGTTGAAATACTTTTGTATTCTATGTGATTTCTGAGTCATTTACGTATATTGAGTGATTATGTTTGAGCATTTCAAGTCTTATTTGCTGTTTGAACGTTTTAGGTACTATCGCACGTATTTTGCGGAGTTTCGGGTTAAAAATGTAAAATTGATGTTAAATGTTAGTTATTTAGCATCATATGACAAGTACTAATTGTAAATAATATTACTCTAACTTCAATTGTCACTAAGAATCAAAATCCATATTTTTGGGGGTCTTGGTCAGCCATAAGTTGCCACAAACATGTCATCTCCAACAATTATGCATTGAACAACAACATTTGTAGTTGTTCATCTTTTTTCTTATTTTTAAACTAGTGTCGCTTTATGTGTTTTATGATCAACATATTATTTGTATCTTTAGTTAATTATTATTTTTATTGTTATAAATTATATTTAAATGTAAAGTATCAAATTATTATTGTATAGTAGTTAATTATGAGTAGTCTATCTTATTTATAGAAAATATAAATTAAAAATATTAAATAATAATTAGATTAATAATTTATTAAAGTAATTTATCTTAATTAGACTTTTAAATGATTAAATAATTATTATATATTAAAATAGTTTATTTGAGTTAGTATTCTAAATAATTATCTCTACATAGTATTATAAATAGTTTATTTTAGTTAGTACTTTAACTCTAATAATTATCTCGATAATTTTTTAATTAATAATTATGTTTTATAAAGTAAAAAGGACATGTACATAAATATGTCTGTCCCCTCCATCCGTGTTTTTATATATAGTTTAGATAAATAGGAAGGAGGAAGTGAGACTCGAACACGAGACATCTTACAAGGATGCATGTGGCTATTACTACTATGCTACAACAACACCGGCATCTTTTTCCTCATTTAACTGTTTAATTTGCTTTTGATTCCTTCAGGTGGAAAAACATTAAAAAATTCAATTGCCTTATCAAATAATTTATTTTAGCATGGTCACCGGTCATGGTGCATGATGTAACTAAAACCTGCTCAGGCATTTTATCGAACATTCACTACTGGAAAACAGGTGATTAGCGACGGAAATATACGTCGCTAATCATCCAATATCCGTCGCTAATTAGTGTTAGTGACGGATTTGCGACAGATCACATCTGTCTCTTCAGAATCAGTCGCAAAAACATTTAACGACTGAAATTTAGTGATGTCGCTAAAAATTTCAAAACACTCGCAAAAGAGTCCAGTTTGGAGACGGAAATAGAGACTCTTTCGCGACGGATATTTACATTTAGCGAGGAACTAGTCCGCCTCTAAATTGAAGAAGTAGCAACGGAAACAATATGTCACAATTAGGTGTTAAAATCTCCTTATCTCAAACTCAAATAATCTGCAATCAAATCTAAGAAATTAACTATAAAACGTAATGATCTCCACAATTCTAACAAAAAAATTAAATTATATGAGCAAAAGATCATTTTAAATAGGCCAAATGTCATAAAAAGGTCAAACCTCTCATAAAAGTTTCACAAAATTCCTGACCTTTCAATTTTATCGATTTTAGCCAAAAACAAATTATTTGGTTTCAATTGTGGCCAACTCTCAATTTGATTTCAATTTGCCTATGTGACGCCTATGTGGCATGCCAAATATTGAAAGGTCAGGAATTTTGTGAAACCAAATAATCCATTTTTGGCCAAAATCGACAAAATTGAAAGGTTAAGACTTTTCTGAGACCAAATAATCAGTTTTTGGCCAAAATCGACAAAATTAAAAGGTCGGGACTTTTGTGAAACTTTTGTGAAAGATTTGGCATTTTTACAACATTTTTGCACAAGAAAAGATAAATGAACAGTTTTGCACAAGAAAAGATTATCTACCTCAACAAGAAAAGATAGAAAAAATACCTCAACATTTTAATTTTTTTTTTTACTCTTACACCTATTTATATTATAATTAGGCCTAATGGTAAAAAAAACCCAAACCTTTACGATTTGTTGCAATTATATCCAAACCTTTTAATTTTTGCAATAATATCCAAATTGCATTTTTTTGTTGCAATAATATCCAAATTGCATTTTTTGTAGCAATAATAGTCAAATTGATGGCTAAACTTGTTGTTTTCAATTAAGATATTAGGCTATTATTATGTTTTGATGTATAATAATATAGTAAAGGTCCCAAAAAATGGTAAAAAACTCAAAAAAATCACATAAAAAGTGCAATTTGGATACTATTGCAACAAAATAATGCAATTTGGATATTATTGTAAAAATTAAAAGGTATGGATATAATTGCAACAAGTCGTAAAGGTTTGGGTTTTTTTTTCCATTAAGCCTTATAATTATACCTAACTTTCATTATTATTTTATTCTAACCGTATTTTTTTCTATTTTTAAGTGACAACTGTCATTTTTTTTCTCTCTCTCCTTTTCTCTTTGTTCTCCATTCTTTTTCTTCTCCTTCTCTTTTCTTTTTTTTCCACCATTCTTTTTCTTCATTTTTTTCTTCTTCTTCTATTTTTTCTTCTTCTTTATTTCTTCTTCATTTTTTTTTTGTTGAACTCCTTCATTTTTGTTCTATTCTTTTTCATCGTTAATTCATCATTCCGCCGTCGCTCCGCCATTATTCCGCCGCTGCTCAGCCTTTTTTCATATTCAATTTTAGCGTTTTTTTTCTCAACTCGTGGTGAGTAATACGATTTGTTTAACTTTCATATCTAAATAAATTACTCTTGAATTTTTTCAATTTTAGATCTAAAAATCTGCATTAAAAACGTTTGTACACACAAAAATGATTTTTGAAAAAAAAAACTGCTTATGATTATCATATGAGTAGCATCACTGCATTATCATGCAAGTATCATAACACTGCAAAAAAATCAATTTTTTTTATTAAAAGACAGCGTCTGATTATCATATTATTATCACTACGTTATCATGTCGTTATCATAACAGTATATGATTATGATAAGGTTATGATAATACAATGTACGATAATGATAACTGGATGATAATGAATTATAATAAGATTATGATAACTGGATGATAACGTACGTGAAAATATAATTACAAAAAGATTCATGACACCAGTATGATAACCAGATGATAATAAAATAATAAAGTTATGATAATAGTAGGATAATATGATACATATATGTAAAAAAATTACATAAAATTATGATAATGAGATGATAATGTAAAGATAATAGTATGATAATATGATACCTGTATGAAAAAATAATTCCAAAAAAATTATGATAACGAGATGATAATGTGAAAATAATAGTATGATAATATGATACATGTATGAAAAAAACAGTTACAAATAAATCATGACAAGATGATAAGGTGAAGATAATAGTATGATAATATGACTTTATTATACTTCATTATCATACTATTTTCTTCACATTATCATCTCGTTATCATAATTTTTATGTAATTTTTTTTCAAATAGGTATCATATTATCATAATGTTATCATAACTTTATTATCATGTCATTGTCATAACATTATTATTTCTGTACAATAATACATTATCATTTCCGTATCATATGATTATATTATGATAACGAGATGATAATACAGTGATAACAACATGATAATCAATTTTTTTTGTAGAAACTCTTTCTGCAGTGTTATGATAATAACATAATAATACAGTGATACTCATATGATAATTAGAGACTGTTTTTTTTTTATAAAAAAATCATTTTTTCTGCAGTGTTATGATAATCAGATGCTGTTTTTTTTTTTTTGCAAAAAATCGCTTTTTGTGCAGAAAATCATTTTTTCATCATAATATCGTTTTTTCATGCAGATTTTTTGATCTAAAATTGAAAAAAATTCAAGAGTAATTTATTTATATCTGAATGTTAAAAAATCGCAATAATCATCATGAATTAAAGAAAAAATAAAATATGAATGAACAATGCAGCGACGGTAGAGCAATGAAGAAAAGGCGGCGAAGCGATGAAAGAACGGCGAAGAAAGAAAAATGGAGAAGAAATAAAGAAGGAGAATAAAATTGGCGAAGAAAAAAAGAAACAGAAGAGAAGAAGAATAAGAAGAGGAGAGAGGAGAGAGAGAGAAAAAGAGAAGGAAATATAAAAATATAACAGTTGTCATATGATAAGTAAAAATATATATTTAGAGTAAAAATTAATAAAAAATATGTATAATTATAATATAAACATGCTTTAAAATAAAAAAATAAAAGCAATAAAATGATGAGATATTTTCTCTATCTTTTTCTTATTGAAATAGAAAACCAAATTATTTTAAAAAATAGAATATTATCCTAATTTTTTCATATTTTTTTAAATGACCAGGTAAAGTAAAATTAATTTTGCTTAGAATTTTTAAAAAATAATAAAAAGGGCAGATGCCTCCTTATCCACCATGTGGCTACGCCACTGCCACCTCATATTTTTTTCATTATATGAATAGGCCATTTTATATATTATGTAATGTATAAAATGGAATGTTAGCAACATGTACAATTTATTCTTCTAAACTTGATCTTCAAATTACATGCCATTAGGCAAATGTACGACAATATTCTTCTAAAGTTTTGAAAATCTTTGAATATATTCTTGGGATAGTATCGACTGACGAGTAGAAACCACCACCATAGTTTCCTTTTTTTTGGTAAACCCATTCGGTTTTTAAAAATTCGCCTTGACTAATCCGGATCTGACCCGCGTCGCGCACCTAATATGGTGGGTGAGTCTGCCAGTGGAAATTTTCTGCATTCACAAATACTCGAATTCGAGACCTTTCTTTAACAATATCACACCGTTTACCACTTGTACCAATCCCATTGGTCCATAGTTCCCTTTAATTCGTTGAAATTTGAATAGGAGTAGCAATGATTTTCCAAAAAAGTGTAGCTAATGGTAAAATGCGTGCGATCTAAGAAAATAAGAATATTGGGCAATCATAGTTTTGCAAAGGAATATTTATTGGACCAATATCCTCTTTGTAAAGTCAAAACGTAACTCACTTGAACATTGGATTATGGATAAGCACTCTCTATTTGGACGGTATATATATAAAGGCTCACTTGATTTTATCATTAAATATATAAATATCGAGTTAATTCTGATAAGAACCTAATACATACATATGGGTGTTGAGAGTATTTTGGATGTCTCGGTGTACAAAATTTTCCCTTCCACGTTGAAAGGGACAACACAAAATTGATACCAAAAACTAACAGAGGGTTCCATTAACAACTATCAAGAGTTAGTGGTAGCGTCAGAGCATACAAAGAAAGAAAAGATATAGTGATTTAAAGGAATGTTTTTAGAAGCTCGAAAGAGAATCTGCAAGCCTTTGTGGCTCATTTTAACAACGGTTTCAAAATGGTGGAGGATTTGATTGATGACACAACAGCTGATACAATGAAAGATAACACCAGGTTATAATAATTTGAAAAATGTAAGGATCGCTTTGCTGAGCATAACATAAAATGTCTCAGGGTTGTCACCCTTCCAATCAACTTCTGCACTTCTATAATGGTTTTGGCGCCTGCATGTTCATTATGGCTTCAATCTTTTCAGAATTTGCATATTCCTTTCTGAGATATCATATACCCTAGAAATTCTCCAACATTAACTCCAAAAGCACACTTATATGGATTAAGTTTCAGATTGTACTTCCTCATCTTTTAAAAGCACATTTGTCCGGGTTAAGTTTCAGATTGTACTTCCTCATCTTTTAAAATACTTTCGCCAAATTTTTGGCATGATCTTCAATTCTTTTGGATTTCACCATAATGTCATCAATATACACTTCTACATTATTTCCCAACAAATCAGCGAATATAAAATTCATCAGTCTTTGATATATTACTTCAGCATTTTTTAAGTCATGTCTTTTCTCCGTCATCTTTATGCATTGGGATCTGATAAAACCCCTGAGCTGCATCAATGAATGCGAATACTTCATAGCAGTGGTGCAGTCCATCAACTAATCAATACTTGGTAAAGGATAGTTGTCTTTCAGTGTTGCTTTATTTAGATCAGTGAAGTCTATATACAACCTGAATTTTCCACTCACTTTTTTCACCAACACCACATTTGCCAGCCAATCAGGATAATAAACTATCTTGATAAATCCTGCTTCCAATAGTTCTTCCACTTTGTCTCGGATTACAATCTATTTTTCAGCTGAGAAAACTCTCTTTTTCTGTCTGACATGCTTGTATGTTAGATCAATATTCAATTTGTGAGAAGCAATTCTGAGATCCACCCCAACTATCTCTTCCGGGCGGCTAGCAAATTCCTCCCTTTTTTCTATAATTCCACTATAATTTTGTTTTGTATTCGTGTTGGCAAATAATCGCAAGTGTACGATATCGCTCAAGTAATATAACTTGGAAGACCAAGTATCGATCCCACAAGGAACAATGAACTAAACAACTAATTTCTAATATTCTTTAATTGGCTAGTAGGAAAATAAATGGATTTGTGTAAACTAATTATAATCTAAAGTGAATTAACTCAAGTAATTAGATTAAAAATCTGAAATCAAACAAATAAATTGAAGTTTAAACAATAATGGTAAAAAGCTCAAGGATTGATAATTCCAAATAAACTAGTAGAAGAATGGATCAAAATTTATCTAGTGATTTTATTATGAATCGAGCTATTCTATTGCACCGAATCCCGCTCTCTCAAACCTCAAGGATTCAAATAAAATCACAACCTAATTAGCTTTTTCAATTATTAACTTGCTCTCACAATATTAAAACTGAATTAAATAACTAAATTGTAATTATGAAGCAAACTCAACGACTACCTAAATTCCAACCCGCTCTCACGGTGTTTTCCTCTAAGTTTTTAATTACCTATGTCTATTTAATTAACAATCTCTCAATTAGTTAATTAAATACAAAATCATGAACTAAGTGATCAAATTAATTCAAGCATTAATCTTAGTAATTAAAACACAATTTTACTCACTTAATAAATCCTAATCCAATTCGAAAACTAATCTAAGTGTTCATATCAATCCCCGAACAAAGGATTTAGTTACACATGCTTAAGCTTAAATTAAACAAAGAAGAAGATGAAGAATTAAACATAATTAGAACAATAAATACCGGAGTTGTCAATTTCGGAAGAATCGTCTAGATTAAACTTGAAATCTTCACAATCGTTCTTTGCAGAAACTAATAATAAACTACTTATAAACTGCTGAGAAATAGAAGCTAAAACGCTATTTTAAGAGAATGAAAATAAAACTAATGTAGTCTAAATTATTCTACGTCTTCAATTGAGTCTAGTACAAGGTCTTTATATAGTAGGAGAAGTTCCGGAGTCTTCTAATTCGTATTACAAATCAATTTGTAATAGGAATTGTAATTGTAATTTGAGGAGGAATCTCAGTCCAATTCAAAGTCTGCTGCACGTGTAATTCTCTTCTTTCCCGTTCGGGAAACCATAGTTCCGTTCGTGACATGCCCAATTTTCTTCTTTCCCGAACGGAAGCCTCTTTCACGTTCGAAAAAACTTGAATCCGAAAGTTTTGAGATGTGATTTCTTCTTGAGTCCCGAACGGAACAAGGCCTTCTCGTTCGGGACTCATGCTCATTCTGCATGGTTCCCGTTCGTGAAACCTTTGTTTCGAACGGGAACATCCCCTTTTTTCCTTAATCTCGTTCGTGAAGTTCAATTCCTTCGTCCGCAAGCTACGCTTTTTACTCGTACACGCAATCCACCATAAATTTGCCCCAAATAGTCGTTTTTCACCTAATTTCCACTGAAACACTAACAAACACTATTAAACGTAAAAACGCCAAATAATGTATAAAAACAATACTACACATGATGAAAACCGAGTAAAATCGACCCTAAATATAGGAGTAAAATACTCCTATCAATTCGCATGTATTCATGCCCATAACTTTACAGTTTTAAGGCCATTCTCCCCTAGGATCACAAATTTAAGTTCTCCGTGGGGGACATATTTTGCATCAGATTCCTCTAGTTCCATGAATTCAGGCGATTCCACCATGAAGGTTTCTGTCAATTTTCCAATTGAGGCCAAATAGAAAGATATGACCTCTTTCCTGCTTCCCATAATTACTAATTGATCTACCTCAGTTGGTATTTTCATAATTAGAATATTATACATGCTACGTCTCCTATTTCATTTAGAATTGGTCTATCCATAATGACATTGTAGGGTACATCCTTATTGATAACATTGAAAATCAGATTTACCTTCTGTGTTGGTTCTGATTGGATCTCCTAGTAATCTCCGTTCCTCTCCTATTTCCAGCGTTAGTTCCACCTTTCTTCGACGGTAAACTTGTTCACCCATGATTGCTGAAATTGGGTTACATTCTGATTGTAGTTTCTTTAGTGTTCTATCAATCTTGAGGTAAACCTTTCAGGATATAAAGTTTACCGAGTTTCCTTGATCAACTAATATCTTTTTCACCCACACGTTCTCCACAATTGCTAATATTATCAGGGCATCCTGGTGTTGTAGTTCTTTTTCTCCCTTATTGCAAAAATTAAAAATTATATGATATCCTTACTTGCTAAGTCAGTATAATATTTCTGTTTTCTTTTCCTTCTTTTCATTCCATAGTTGCCCAAACAGAGCTTTTCCATATTTAATATATTTTCGATGAAAGATTATGGCCTTCAAGTTTCTCCGTTTATAATTTCCAACAAAATCTTTTTATTAATGTGGTTTTCAGATCTTGATAAGTTCTGAAGAGTTTTCCTTCTAACTTTTTCCATCAACTTAAAGTTCTTGTTAGAGATGGATGTTTTTTAATCAACAAAGAAATAAGATTCTCACAGACGGCACCAAGTGATAAATCACTAAAAACATGGGAATGATCTGCTAAACCTCATGGACGTGAGAACACGATATGAAAAAAGGCTGAAATAGGTTTTTCGGGCGCTCGCTCTAACACTCAAGTAAGTATTTGGTGAAAAAGAAGAGTAAAGTAAGAAGAGAAAGATGTGAGATCAAAAAGGAGTACCTTAGAGTTTAAAAATATAGTTGTTTTTATAGTGTGCTTGTTCTTCTTCACTTGTGTTTCCAATAGCAAGATGTCCTTTTATTTTGTAGATGGAGTTGGACTTTTCAGTTATCTTGGTGTTCGGAGTGTGGTTGGTGTAGTACGTATATGTTCTCTTTTTTAGAGGACCTTTAGTGGTCCCCTTACCTAACGTAGACTCCCTTTGTTTTGCAAGTAATGTTCCTTATGTCTTAGGCCCGACATTCCCCTTAGTGATGTTGATCCGGGATGAGAGATGAACTATTCCCGGATAAAGATTATTTTAGTCCAGGATTGGAATTCTCTTGGACATGTGGGGCTGTTCCATTCCATTTTGCTACAATTGGACATTATTTTAGAGGAGGCTTTGCTCATACTGAATTATCAATACATATGAAAAATAAGAAAAAAGCCCAAAAAAGACGAGATTCAGAGTCAAAAAGGTAAAAATAGCAAATGTTGCGATAAACTTACTTGTCTTGAGAAATTGAAGGAGGAAAAATGGATTTGCTTTGAGGATTGGAAGTGAATGAGATCCTTTGCAAAGAACAGTAAATTATAGAAAGAGAGTAAAAAGATTCCAGAGAATAATTCGAAGAAAATTAGAAGTGAAATTGAATGAAGAAGAAGAAGTGGTATAACTGAAAAGGGAGGGAAAATTAAAAGGTCACGAATTTAATTTTTTCTTTCTCGGTTACCTCAAATGTCTTATTGATTGAAGCATTAAAAAGAAATAAGTAGACACGTGCCAGAAGCAATGATGAAAGCTAATGAGAAAATACTGCCTAAACCTAAAGGACACTCCACCACTTGACAGCTCGGGCAAAACTTTCTAAGACGAGACCCATTTAGGTGACTCGTTAATGTTACCTAATGTACTCGAGGAACATGATCATTGAAAGCTAACAACAGAGTCATATGGTAGTACCGAACCAAACTAATCCATGCTTATCTACAACAGACAATTCGAACAAAAATATCTGACATACTGAAGGGAGGGACTAGTGATAACGTAGTGGTAACACATCATAAGGGCGAAGTAACCTTACCGACTTAATAATGTCACTATGTAAAACAATAACTAGTATACTCTAAACAGATATACCGAGTTAAAGCATATAGCTAGTATCTCGATAGGTACTTATCAGTTCATCCGAGATACCGAATAGTAATGACACACCCTCAATAGGGTAACCGAGATAAAGCATATAGCTAATATCTCGTGATGCCTCGTAACTCGGGAAGTAGGCGTGTCTAACAAATTTTGGGAGCATAGAAAAATCCCTGACACACAAGAAGGTATCCCACATGGCACGCATCTGACACACAATTCGAGGCACAATCGAATGTGCCACCTCAACTAATAGAAAGTGGAGACTAAGAAAAGAGAATCTCAAAAAGTTACATGAGTGGATCTATATAAACCAACTTATGTGTAACCATAAAGGTACTTCTTCTATTCATAATATTTTACACTCTTCCTCTTCTCTTTGCTTTCTCTCACTAAACTGACTTGAGGTCGGAGCAAACAGCCGGTGAACCTCGCCGGCGTTCAATTTGACCTCTGTTCTTCTGTGTTGCCAGGTCTTTCATGTAACTCGAAGCCGCTGGTGTTTCGGTGATTTATCAATATTCTTAAAAAAGATTTGCAATTTGAATTGAGAATATAAAAAATTATAGAATAAATTATAATATTAAAATATGATTTTTAAAGTGTTTAGAATATTAATATGGAACGTATATTTAACTTTTTGTTTTAATTTTATTTTTAATAAAATAAAAAATACAGAAAAAAAATTTAAAGAAAAATTATATGATTTGAAGAAGAAAAAAAATTAATTATAAAGTGAATCATCTAAAAATAAATAAAATAAATAGGACTATCTTTTACTAATGGTAAATGACATGTTATAGACCACTAGTATATATAATTCAGTGGTACATTAGCAAGAGCCTAGAAATAAAAGGAAACAAAAATAGCAAAACTCATAGACTCGTGCAATATACCATTTTTGTTATATAAATATATTTTAATTCTTTGACTTTCTCTACTTATTTAATTTTTTTATCATTATGCATTTTTGTATTACTGGAAAAATAATAATTTATAAGTAGAAGAACCGGAAAATAACAAAAAATGGTATAAAAATCGAAAATTGAATAAATAGAGGAATTGAGAAAATAAAAAATAATACAAAAACATTTCTGTAGTAAAAATACAATCGACTCTCTGATAATTAATATATATGGTGGATCAAAAATTTATTAATTATTAGAATTATTAATTTATTGAATTTGTATGGAAAAAATTATTTTGAAGCAGTTGCTTTCGTAGACCTAATATTAATATTATATTGTAAAAAAGCCAACTAAATACATTTAACAGTCATTCTATACAAAAGAAATAACTTTGTATTCAGTTCGAAAAATATGAACTTGATATTAAACCAAAAAATAACTATAAAGAAGTTGTATTCATAAAATAAAATAACTTCTAATATTTTTTTGTACTTAGCATATGAGAAGTTTTTTATTTTAGTAAATAATTAAGTTAAATGTTAAATAACACTTTTATGTCCCACATATAACTTAAATTAATCTATTATTTATATATATATATATATATATATATATATATATTTCTTTAAAAAAATCTCTCTGATAATTAATATTCGTATAGGATATATTTTAAATTTTATTAATTATTAAATAATAGAATTATTAATTATGCGATGTGGAACGAAGTTGGTTCCTTCAATTTTCTATTAATTATTAGAATTATTAATTTATTAATTTATTAAATTTTAATTATTAGAGAGTTCACTGTAGTATAGTACAGAAATCTACAGATGAATTTAACCGGAAAATTATAAGATAGTGATTTTAGTACCATTTAGTAACAATGGCAAATTCTTTTGGGATGGATGCCATTCCCATCATATCAATATCCGAAAATGACAATATTAGTTCAGTGGAGAATGGACAAACTTGAAAGAACCTCAAAATAGACTTTAGAATCCTAATTATTTAGTACAAAAGGAAGCTGCAATTTCTATCTCTTGCAGCAAAATTAACAAACTTGTTAATAAGCTTTGGTAGTCAAAAATGGAAGTGGAAAAGAGAGCTAAAACAAGAGAAGATGATGAAGAAATATGGGTTTTTGATTCTTCTTTAGATCATAAAGGACGAGTTCCTCTCCGGGATCGCACCGGTGCTTGGAAAGCATCCTTATTTATCATCGGTAAGCACTTGCTACTCGTTTCATCAGATTAACAATGGTAACCCAATTTCTAGTCATGCACATTTTGCAAAATTACTTAAAATAATCTTATCGGGTTGAAACTTTACGGTTACAAAGCTATATATTTTTTATAAAACAGTTATCATCGCTTTTTTTGTTATATTTTGATAATTGAACTTTTATGTTTACGTTGATGGAAGGTTAACATAATAATTTGGACCGAAAATTACTTATGTGACAATGGATATGTCGGATAAACACACAAATTTCTATTGCTACACAAATAATTTTCAACTTGAATTTTAATATTTAACCTCCACTGGTATAAAAATAAGAGTTTAGTTATTAAAATGAAATAAATAAAATGATGTTAATCATTATATAAAGGACTAATAGTCTTGTAACCGCAACAAAATCGTAGGATTAACCTCAAAACTATCTAAAAAGCACTAAATAATATGCTCTAAGTAAAAAAAAGAAATCAATTTTACGTAAAAGATGAAAATCTTTTCACGTTTTACATATTTATTTTTAACTATAAAAATATATATTATAGATACATATTTAATACATCAAAGATATATTGACAGTACATTTTTGATACATTTATAATAAATTTTTGATATAGAGCATATAAATCGAAAACGTTTAGGTGTTGAGTGAATATGTTTTAGAACTGAATGAAAACTTTTTTGAAAGGACATATTTAGAAACTTTTGGCCCTTTTTTATTTTTTTCTATAATTTTCCCAAATTAGTGGACCCTAGAATAGACTCTGAATATATTTCATGTACATGTTCATGGTTTGCATGTACAAAAAAAAAGTAAAATACAAATTAAATTACGAATTTTAATTAAATATAATATAAATTTGAAAATTTGAAAATATCGATCATTAATTTTTTATAGTTTGGTATATTAAAACAACGAGCCATGTTTCAATGGACAACGCTGAAGTGGACCATAATATATACTATTTCGACAGTTACATCAACATATTTTTAACGAATAATAATTTGATGTCCCGATTTGCTAAACAATAAAAATTGCTAATTAATTTTGTTAAATTTTAAAATGCATATTGCAATTGTAAACCCACTAAGAGCCGTCTGGTTTAAGGTTGGAAATCGGAATCGGATTGGGAATCGGAATGAGAAGGAATGGGAATGTGAATGATTGTTTTTATTTTTTTTGGGTTCAAAATTAGTGTATGAATTGGAATAGGTAAAGTGTAATTAAAAAAAGGTCAAATGTTGTAAAAAAGGCCAAACCTTTCACAATAGTTTCACAAAAATCCTGAACTTTCAATTTTGTCGATTTTGGCCAAAAACTGATTATTTGGTTTCACAAAAGTCCTGACCTTTCAATTTTGTCGATTTTGGCCATAAATGAATTATTTGGTTTCACAAAAATCCTGACCTTTCAATATTTGGCATGTCACATAGGCGCCACATATGCGTCACATAGGCAAATTGAAATCAAATTGAGAGTTGGCCACAATTGAAACCAAATAATTTGTTTTTGGCCAAAATCGACAAATTGAAAGGTCAGGACTTTTGTGAAACTTTTATGAAAGATTTTGTCTTTTTATGACATTTGGTCTTAAAAAAATTATTTATTATTTATTACAAATATTTTTTATTTTTTTAAAATATTTTTTATATAAATTTTTTTAAAAATATTTATTTTATAAATATTTTTAAAATATTCAAAAAATTATTTTAAAAAAATTAAAAAATTATTTTTAAAAAAATATTAATTTTTTTGTTATTTTGAGTATTTTTTTAAAATAAATATTTTAAAATATTTTTTTAATAATTATATATTTATTATTTATTATTAAAAAAATTTATTAAATTTTGATTCCCATTTTTAAAAGTTCCTTTCCATGGGATAAGAGGTAATAGGTGATTTCATTGAAAGAGTAATTATATTTTCATTCTCTGGTATAATTTGATAAAATAAACACAAAAATGGAAATTATTTCCATTCTCATATCATTTTCCCTTTTTTTGTCGAACAAAACGGCCCCTAAAATTGACGAGATGGTTTTGGATGTTTGTGGCATGCAGCGATCGAGTTCAGTGAGAGGTTAAGTTACTTCGGAATTGCAACAAGCTTAATCATTTACCTCACAAAAGTGATTCATCAAGATGTTAAAACCGCTGCAAAAAATGTCAACTATTGGAGTGGTCTCACCACTTCTATGCCTCTTCTTGGAGGCTTTCTTGCCGATGCTTACTTGGGCCGATTCATCACTGTTCTACTTTCCTCTATTATCTATCTTCTGGTAATCATCTTTTTCAATATAAATTAAAAAAATAAGAACAAATTATTTAGAGGCCTCTGAGGTATATTATAATTAACAGTTTAATATCACTTGTTTCAAAGATCTACTTAATGGTTTCTCAGTTTTAATTCCGTTAACTAAGAAATCCTTCTATTAATTTGAGGTACCAAATTATTTAAAAATAAGTGTCGAAATTAACGGAAGGACCTAATAGTTAACAGAATTAAAACTGAAAGACCATTAAATAAACTTTTGAAATAAAGAATACTAAACTGTTAATTATGTTATACCTCAGGAACCTTAGTGTAATTTTCTCAAAAACTAAATTCGATAAACTATTTGTTTTTTCTTACAGAGTATCTCTTTTGTTTCCTTGATGTGATCAAATAGGCTTTGATTCTCTTAACAATGTCCCAATTCGTTCCAACTCTAAAGGCTTGTAATGAAACTCAATGTGACAAAGCCAGCAAGATACATGAAGTGGTCTTCTTCCTTGCAATTTATTTGATCTCCGCCGGAACCGGAGGGCATAAACCTTCTCTCGAGAGTTTCGGAGCCGATCAATTCGATGATAATCACTGCGAAGAACGAAAGAAAAAGATGACATTCTTTAACTGGTGGAATCTTGGACTTTGCTGTGGACTTCTCCTTGGTGTGACAGTTATTGTTTACATTCAAGATCATGTCAATTGGGGAGTTGCGGATTCTGTTCTTACACTTGTTATGGCCATTTCGCTTGCTATCTTCCTTATCGGACGACCATTTTATCGATATCGAGCAACTTCAGGAAGCCCCTTCACCCCGATGTTGCAGGTTCTTGTAGCTGCCATAAGAAAACGGAATCTGCATTGTCCTTTGAATTCAGATCAATTACATGAACTGCCAAATTCTTCTATGGTAGGAGGGAGGCTTCTTTGCCACACCAAGAAGCTTATGTAAGTAACATAAGGTCGCAAGCTAGCTTTTCAAAAATTATAAATTTATCTTATTTGACCAATTCGCTGAGATTATTTAATTTTACAAAATCGATTTAACTAAGTCTACATGGAATATGCCAAATTGGCATAAAAAAAATTATGATTTATCCGAAACACGTGTCATCTCAATCGGCAATTTTTGATAGATTTCTAGCGAATTTATCTAATTGAGATAGTTTTGTAATTTTTAAAAAAATTAGTAAAATTTATAAAAAGATCGAAATATTCGTTTTTTTTAACCATTAAACCTCTATTAAATTTATGCGGGTTTGGGTGGAACTTTATTTGAATTGTATTGAAATTCCTCTCCATTGTAACTAATTGCAGGTTTCTTGACAAAGCGGCTATTATTGAAAATACAGAAAATTCTTCTGGGAAGACAACTCCATGGAGACTTGCAACTGTAACTCAGGTTGAAGAATTAAAGCTTCTTCTTAATATGATCCCTATATGGCTATCAACTCTACCATTCGGGATTTGCGTTGCGCAAACATCAACATTCTTCACTACCACATAAGTCACTTTCAGCAACACCGGACAAGTGTTGCTGTATGTACAAAAACTGTTGCCTTAGGTCTACTGTAACGCTTTTCAATCGGCTACATTTGCGGCCGCTGCAATAGGTGTTTTTAGCTATTGCAACAGTTGTTTTATACAGTTGTAACAGAAATAAAATTGCTGCAATTAATAACAAAGGCAACGGTTTTAAACATCTATTGCAATAATTTTATAATGCATTTTAGGCAACATTTGTTTTTATAAGGCAACGATTTATATAGTACTTTAGGCAACATTTATTTTTATAAGGCAACGATTTGTATAGTACTTTAGGCAACATTTATTTTTATAAGGCAACAATTTGGATAGTACTTTAGGCAACATTTGTTTTTGTAAGGCAACGATTTGAATAGTACTTTAGGCAACACTTTAAACAACGGTTTATGTAGAAAACGCAACAGTTTATATTTGAGGAACATAAATTAAAAGCGGAAACTAAAATTATTCGCTAAATTAGAAACAAAAAAACATTCACCAAAATGGGATCAACATAAAATATTCACCAATATTAGAAAACGGAAAATATTCATAAAATTCAAAATCGGAAAATTTTCTATTCTCCATTACATCACAAATAGAAAATGTTCACCAAAATATTCATCAAAAATAACGATTCTACTACTAAACATTGAGCGCCTTTTCTGTTGCGAAATCAGTTTCCTCAAATATCTTCATGAAATCCTACAAATCACATAAACAAATATATTCAGAATATGCAAAAAATCACAATTAAGATAAAAAAAAATAAAATACCAAATTAGGAGGGGCAAAAATGAAAAAGATGGGTCAAAAGTTCCATCAAAAAATAGCTAAACATCCAACGTAGCCCATACCAAGTAATATTTTGTACTTTGTAATTCTTCTGAGGCCTTTCTAACTGCAAGAAGTAGAAGTTTGATAAATTTCCATATATGTAGCACAAATGACTTGACATATTTGGCAGTAAAACTAAGGAAATCAATGGTCAACACTAGATATAACCGCAATTTCAACTCCAGAAGACTAACCAGAAAATTGCATTTAGTTTCCTATCTCAAATCTAATCAAATAAATAAATTTGATCCTATGTTCTAATATAAATTATTGCAGAACAAACTTTAGCCACAAAATCATAATGCACATAAAAACCACAAACCTGCGGGGCATAGGCATTGAAGCTTGTAATTGACCCAGCAATATAGAGGGGTGCATATATCAAGTAAGCAAGGTATATGCTGGAGGAGAAATTGGCATCTGAGACACCTCTCTCCTGAATAAAGTGAACAAGGACAAAAATCTCTTTTAATGTGGCAATGGATAACAAGTACATTAAAAACTGAGCTTATGATAAACAAGCATCTAACCTTTAGAAATTGGTAGCAGGTTTTTCCTGACTTGCAAACATAGCAACGTTTAGAATGCTTCTGAGATCACCAGTTCAGTAAGATATCAAAGAAACTATATGGTCTTTATGCATAGTAATTTACAGTTGACTCAAACGCACACTATAAACAGAACATAGTAGCATAGAAAGATAACCAATCTCAGCAATTAAACACCATAATTAAGATTTCAGTTCTGCAGTGTCTATATACATGTACGATCACTATACAATGAACCTTTAATCTAAAAAGAAGCCATGGCTGCTGGAAATTTGGTCATTTGTGTAGATACCGAGAAGACAGTTTCAGTACCATACTGATAGAAATAGAAAGTAGCTAATTTAGCATCATTTTGCTAATTAACAGGGTTGATAAACTTTAAAAATGCACAAAAAGGCTAGTTTCAGCTCACCTCTTGTGTCACCACCATCATATGCATTTGTTGCTTTCCACCCGAGTTGAAGACTGAGCCATCAACCGTGGTGCAAAGGAGCTTCCCAACATTGACGCCATCATAAATGTTGCAAATATAATACCATGAGGAATTTCCTCATCATGTAAGCTCAAGCTCAAAGTAGGTGTCCAAAGGAACACAAAGGTAGACATTGAACCTTCAAACAGTGAGTGAATAGCACCCAACACAGCAATTTCCTCATCTGAAGAGCAAAAATTCCAATTTAAGTAAATAGAATTGCAAAAAGAAAGAAAAGAGATTTCGTACAACACGAGTGGGGACTCTACCAGAAGCAATGGGCAAAAATATTAACTAATTACACTTATGACCATAATAAGCAGGTCAACATTCATTTCCCATTTTCACTAATGAGTTTTTAAACATATATAGCACACCAACACACCTTAAAACCAGCATCTTTGGCCAAGCAAAAACAATCAGCGACAGCAGCCACTGTATGCCCTCTATTATAACATCCTCATATGTGCTTTGCACTCCAATCTCAAGTCGTATACAACCATAAGAAAGCATTTAACGTAAATGAGGTCCGAGACAATAATCTGGCCTCCTGTAAATAAACAGAAGTAATTCTAAACTAATTTTTGTAGTAGAGGAGCACCTCATTAAATAATTACATTACATATATTTACATAGCTCTAAGTGTCGAGTGATAATCAATCAAGAATTGCTCATCCATTATAAGAAACCTGATATCACATAAAATCGCATGTAATTTACCGTAAACTGAAGCAAAAATTAAAAGTGAATAGCATACCTAAAAAAAGAGAAGAGACGGGTAAACTAGTCCTAGTAGTAGCTTTAGGAGAAGAAGCTGTTGTAGCACCAGCTTCAAGTAAAAGAGCTCTATCATCATTAGCTGGCTTAACGGTGTTGTTTCCCAATTTAGTTAAACCAATATCAGAATGCCTACTACCAGATTAATCAAAACAAAACAAAAATAAGCAGCATAACCTAATAATTCAATTAACAATGAAAAAACATGTGATAATGTAAAACTTACGCCTTAGAAGCAACAACATTTTTGTTATACTCCAAGAACTCGGGGTAAATCCAAGCAGAAAACATATAGGTACAGTTCCAAGAAAAAGCGACACCTGATTAACATTTTTTAAAGTACACAAGTGAGAAACAAAACACAATGAGGTGATAATGAAGATAAACAAAATACAATTAGGTGATAATCAGCCCTAACATATATGCAAAATATAAACAAGATCAACACAAAAATAAAACCTAACATTTTACAAACAGAACAAACAATAAATTCTAACATATATACAAAATATAATTGCAATTATACTTACTTAGCATGTGAAGACATCGAAGACACCTTCAAATTTTCAGTAAACCCTAGAAATTGAAGAGATGGCAGTAAACCCTAATATAAATACAAAAACGCGAAGAGAGCAACGAAAATGAGAGAAATGAAAAAGAAATTGAAAATAATCAAGGTGAAGAGAGATGGCGATTACCTTTAATCGATGGAGAAGAGAGATTATGAAAATTAAATTTGAGAGAAACTTTCAGAGCTCTGAAAATGAAATTGAAAAACATAACAGTAATTAGCTTATTCTCAAACTTGATAAAGTGATGGGCTTCAGAGGCCTTCAATTTAAGCTAATTACCGTGTGATTAGTTTTGCACCAATCTCTGGTATTCGAGGCCTTCAATTACTTTTATCAAATTCTTATCAAAAAATCCATTGGTATTTACATAACAAATCTTAAATTCTTATCAATAAAATGTTTGTGTATTTTTTTTTTTTTGAGAAAAATGTTTGTGTATTTTGATTTGTACCAATTTCCGATATTTACATAACTATATTATAAGTCCATTGGTATAAATGTTTCTGTATTTTGATTTATTATATTTATTTTATCTTGATTGAAGTCTCCTGGGGCCTTCAATCTAAGTTATTTATTGTTTTTAAAATTTTATTGTAATATTGAGTAGTTTATTGTTTATTAGGACTTATAATTTTTTTTTTTTTTTTGGTGAAAAGGACTTATAATATTGTTAAAAATATAATTTGGTTTGAGGCAATAAAAGACAACATTTTAAAAGTGTTGCTAGATTCAAGCAAACTGTTGCAGTTTCTTAAGCTAATGCAACAGTTTTTCATATCTGCTGCCTGATGTTGTAAATTTTTGAATTTTGTTAATTTCGTTGCAACGGTTTTTAACTGTAACATTTTTGTTGCCTTATATATACTATTGCAACAGTATTGAAAGTGTTGCTATGCTAGTGTTGCTGAAAGTGACTTATGTGGTAGTGCTTCATCAAACAAGCCACAATGTTGAACAGAAATATCGGGAACAATTTTATGATTCCTTCAGCTTCGGTATATGCGCTCAGTGCCATCGGAACGATAATCTCCGTAGCCACGTACGAGAAACTCCTAATACCGATGTTAAGAAAGGCGAGAGGAAACGAACGAGGCATAACAATACTTCAAAGAATCGGCATTGGCATAGGCTTTTGCATTATTTCTATGATCATCGCAACTTTGGTCGAGAACAAGCGACTGAATTTTGTCAATAACAAACCCTTAAATGGCTCGTTTTCGATGAGCGTGTTTTGGTTAGCTCCACAGTATCTGATAGTTGGTATAGGAGACGGGTTCGCGTTGGTGGGATTGCAGGAATTTTTTTATGGTCAAGTTCCTGATTCAATGAGGAGTTTAGGTATTGCATTTTACCTTAGTGTGATTGGAGCTGGAAACTTCCTTAGTAGTATTCTGATAACGGTTGTTGACGGCGTTAGTGAAAAATATGGGAAGAGTTGGTTTGGTAAGGATTTAAATAGTAGTCGTTTAGACTTATTTTACGGGCTTTTGGCGGTTATGACTGGCGCGAGTTTGATTGTGTATGTGTTCTTGGCTCGGCGATATCCGTATAAAAATGTGCAGGGCAATGAATCAGTTGCTTGAAATACCTATGAAATTTGATTATAATCAACATTCATGTTATTACTTGAATATTAATTTATAGCAGATATTTGTGTAGATTGTTTTCTAATTGGAAGTCAAGTGCAGTTTGTAACAACAAGTTGTATTATCAACAACATTCATAACAAGAGCGTTACATATTTTTGCAGCTACGGAATCTTAATTTTTTTTAATAAAACAGTTAGTGAATTATTAAAAACTATAAAATAATTATATATTGAACTATAAATTTTTCAAACAATTTATAGACATGTGAAAAGTTATATCACTATTAATATTATTTTTTATCAAACGGTTACCGGCTTGCTGGATTTTTGACATTTTTATGCCTCCTTTTACTAAATAATTCCAGATTTGAGACTCTTTTAAAAATAATTCCGTATTTGTTCCTGGGCCCATACAGCCCGCTATATGAGATGGCGGGCTGGTTTTTAAAAATAATTCCGTATTTGTTCCTGGGCCCATACAGCCCGCTATATGAGATGGCGGGCTGCATACCAGCCCGCCATATAAGATAGCGGGCTGGTAGCTAATCTGGGTGATTAGCTTAATCACCCAAATTAGCACCAGCCCGCTATCTCATGTAGCGGGCTGGTCCCTGATCCTCAATGATTGGGGATCTGCCCCAATGATTGGGGAGAGAGTAATTTACTCTCTCCCTAATCATTTGGGGCAGACAATGATTGGGTAATAGTTGCCCAATCAGTTTTTTTTTTAAAAACCCCTATTTACGCAATAAATTATTATTTAAGTTAACTATTTTCAGGTTAGTTTCGGACACTTCCGAGCGTTATTTTTAAAAAAAATTAAAAAAATATTGTAGGTGACCTTTCAAATTTGTAATTAGTGTTTGAACCAATTTAAGTAAGAGTTTTAATTGCTTAAAGATGGTAGAAAAAAACCTGATTTAAATATGAAAGTTTAAGAAGTTAAGTTTGACGTTAGTTATGAAGATCTTAGAGATGTCGAATAAAGTTCGAGTGAAAATGAAAGTCGTAAACGATGTTGCGGATTATATAAATGTCCAATTTGTTTTGAGTTAGATCTATTTTAATTAAATGATTTTAATAGTTAAAATTGCCTAAAAATGTAGTTTTCGATTAATTGATTATAACTAAAAAATTACTAATTCACGCTTTTAGTAAAAAAACACGACATTACTATGCTATACTTCTAAAAAATAGAATAACAAATTTAGGGTTTATGATTTTGATTGTTATCAAGTGTTTTTACCGTTTTTAAGCGTTTAAAAAACTTTTCTAAACGTTTTTGCCGTTAGGAATTTTTCAAAAATCAGATAATAATAAATCAATAGGGTTTCGTACATAATTATAAAAAAACCATACACAACAATTAAAATAAATCAAATAATCAAAAATATGTGTACAACAATAAAAAAAGCTATAAAACACAATTAAATGTTTGTTCTATCTGGGGTCCGTAAGTGTGTCCTCAGGTTTCGACCCCTGTTCTGACGCCGACTCATCTGGCTATGAGTCAATGGCCGATAAGATCTGAGATCTGGACCAGAGCTGGGGTCGCTACTACTTGTACTGTCCACATCGTCATTCTCGTCATCAGGAGCCTGTGAGGAGGGGTTCTCTAACCCCAGGAAAAATGAAGGAGGCGTCATGTTAGCAAGTTCACTGAATGGATGTGTGGCAGCCTGCAAATTGTTCACCCACTCATCAGTGAGCGAAAAATGCATTTGTTATGGGCTCTGAGTCGGGCGGGGAGAGGAGGAAGCCGGCTGTGAAATGTAGCCCTCAAGAAGCTGGCTAAAACTACCTACTCCAGGCGTTTGCGGATAGGACCACTTGTCTTCAAATAGTCCTCTGTACTGCTGAGCTCGATGTGTCTACGTCGGCGGTGGTGGCTGAATCGGGGTAAAAGCGGAATCACGATAATGGGAGAAGTCTGGCGGTACTGAATAAGACGAAAATGGTGGCGCCTCGGGCAGCAAAGAGGTGCTGTCGTAGTGATGTGTATACCTGGTATACCGCCGAATGAAGTTCTCGGTATTCCCCTGATAATCGACCCGGAAAAACAAAACAAATTATGTAATTACGGTTATTAATGTTATAACTCAAAAAATGTAAATTCAAATTCAAACGTACCGGTGTGGCCAGAGGGTCCTGCGGCGTGGCCAGCGGAGTCGTGTAAGCGGTCTCCCCAAAGCACGGGTCAACATAAGGCATAGAAGGAGGCGGCACTGAAAAAGAGGAAGCTGGTGGCCCCTGGGGTTGCGAAGAGGTGCTGCGTATACTTGGTATACCGCCGAATGAACTCCTCGGTATTCCCCTGATAGTCGACTTGCAAAAACAAAACAAATTATGCAATTAGGGTTATTGATGTTATAATAAAAAAAATTGAAATTGAAACGTACCGGTGTGTCTAGAGGGTCCTGTGGCGTGGCCAACGGAGTCGTGTAAGCGGTCTGCCCAAACGACGGGTCGACATAAGACATAGAAGCAAGAGGTACTGAAAAAGAGGAAGCCGGTGGCCCCTGGGGCTGCGAAGAGGTGGTGGCCCCTGGGGCTATTGTCCTCCCTATAGGTCTGGTCCATGTCGTTCCTGATCCGTCTGTTTATCGGTCGTCTCTTCGTTCTCATCCTGTTAACATCTGGAATGAAGGGAATCTCCCGAGAAGCAATCCACATCTTGCCGTCAGGTAAGTGTTTAAACGGAGTATTCCAGACTTGAATGGCATTCTCGGTTTTATAGCGCCACCCGATGAAGTCGTGGGGGTTCAACTTCTAATCGTGAATGACTACCATGGCATCCTATAATAAATATTGGATATAAATAGCTTCTTAAAAAACCAACCGATTTCTATTAAAAGACCTTCGTTATAAGTTGAAGATAAAAGAGAAGAAGACTTTCACAAAGTAGAAACAATTTCCCGAGTATTAAACTCAAATGTTGGAAGAAGATTTTTACAAACTGAAAGTATTGAGTAATAGAACTGAAAAGTCAAGAGAGAGGAAGAATTTCACAAGGTGAACATAAATCGCCGAGTATTTAGCTCAAAAGTTAGAAGAAAACTTTCATAGAGTGAAAGCTATAATTTAGACAGTAAAAAAACTCGAAATTCGAAAGAGAAGAAGACTTTCACAAAGTGAAAGAAATTTTCCAAGTACTAAATTCAAAAGTTAGAGTAAAACTTTCACAAAGTAAAAGCAATTCACCGCGCAATAAAACTTGAAATTCAAAAGAGAAGAAGAGTTTCACAAAGAAAAGCAATTTGCCGTATATTAAACTCAAAAGTTGAAAGAAGGTTCTGATAAAGTAAAAACAATTCACCAAGTAATAAAACTCGAAAATCCAAAGAGAAGTAGACTTTCACAAAGTGAAAGCAATTCGCTGAATATTAAACTTAAAAGTTGAAAGAAGACTCTCCAAAGTGAAAGCAATTTGCTGGGTGTAAACTCAGAAATTGAAAGAAAGATTTTCACAAAGTGAAACTAATTTATCGAGTAATAAAACTCGAAAGAGAAGAAGACTTTCATATAGTGAAAGCAATCCACCTAGTGTTAAATTCAAAAATTTAAAAAAAAAAACTTTAACGAAGTAAAAACAATTTAACGAGTATTCGCCTCAGACGTAAAAGAAAGAAAATTTTTCACATATTGAAAGCAATTCACCAAGTATTAAACTCGAATGTTAAAAGAAAGATGTTCACATAGTGAAAGCATTTCACCGAGTAATATAACTTGGAAATTAAAGAAATATCAATAGTTTAAGCTATATGAAGCTTGGAAAATAGTAGATGCAAAAATAAGCTATATCAAACTTGAAAGGTGAAAAGATCGAAAATGACGCAAATAATAACAAAGGTTTATTGTCACAACCCAAAACTCATTCAAAATGCATGATCGTAAAAAGCTCATTCACCGAGACTTTAACTCGGTAGTATAAGGGGGTTTTCCGTCACCAATATCTTCTACCTCGAACGAGTTAATAGAGATCGGAAGTTGATAAATTCTCCATTAATTCGCCAACTAGACCTACATTTAAGAAGTCACTTTCCACTACTTGAAAAGTTAGCCTACTACTTAGGATAATTCTCCACTACTGCATAATAATGCTAATTATGATATTATGATGAAACTGAACAACTACTCTATAATGTCTATAAATTACTACTCTAAAATATCAATAAATAACAGATAGATCAAGAAAATAAGTTTAATCTTTTCTCAACACGATATATTTTAATTACTAAATATTAATTGATATCTTATATCGGAGCGGTTTCAGACAAACCAACTCTGAAACCCCTTGAGGTTATTCCGTTTCTTGTACAGATACTCATTCGCTTAAAAACCTATATAAAAACGGAGTTATCAATAACCAAATAAATAATTATCGATGTGTAAATGAATATTAGACCAATAATTGAATTTGGTTAGGTAAATAAGACATCAATAATTGAAATTTGTTTTCATGTCTTTAAAGTGACTCACCATTAAGAAATAAAAGACCCTAAAGGGATCTTTTAGGGCTAAAAGCGATAGCATTTGATACCCAATAAAATGTCTTCATTACACGGTCCCAAGTTTTTTTATATTTATGGAATGTCCAGCTACCAAAAGTAAAAAGCTCACTGAGTTTTTATTCCATATATGATATGCTTAGCGAGAAGAGAACCACTATGCGTGCATTCGACTCGAACTCGATCGAATTATCTGAAAATTTACTTTATTTAACAAAATTGAATTAAAATTATTAAAAAATATAAAAAGTTTGATTTATTTTTTCAGTTCGAAATAATTTCTTTAATTCACTTTATGCTAAAATTTAACAAACTTTTTCTTAAATCAACTAACAAAAAGATTTAATATTTTATAGTGTCAAGCTAATCCAATTAAATTAGATTTATGAGTTCAATTCAGTTATTGGGTTTGGTTTATTTTTTCTGCACCCCGTAAACCATTATATCATATCCTAGAAATTCCAACTTCTAACAACTAGTGACTTTTTAAAATTCTAAACTTAAAAAACAATTCATAAAAAAGTTAAAAACTATAATCACTACTATGCCAAACTGCACCTTAAAGGCTTAAACCTAGACAAACAAATAACACTTCAATAACATATGCATATAAATGCAGCAAGAAAATATAATTGCTGCTGCTCTATTTTCTTTTTTATTAACAGATAAATAAAAAGTACTGTATAAAAAAATCGATCCAATTTTACATTTAAATTGAATGATCAATTATTTTAAGCTTATCTCAAAAAAAAAATTATTTTAAGCTAAGAGACTAACTGAACCCATCGTGCTATACTCGGCACGCCTTGATTAACAGCAAACACCATATAATAACCAGGCGGAGCAACCGTTCCGTTAGGAGGTGCAGTGCACCCGATTCTATACCGAGCTGCATCGTCCGGCACGGCGGGTGTAACCGCCAATTTAACCAGTCTCTGTCCTTGTGAAAATGAATGTGTTGCAAATGGAGCACTTCCAATGTTGACTTCTACAATGCCCACAATCGGCAAAGGAACCGATATCAACACATTAAAAACCTCTCCGTAACGAACCGTA
The DNA here is from genome assembly GCF_937616625.2 of Mercurialis annua. NCBI lineage: Eukaryota > Viridiplantae > Streptophyta > Magnoliopsida > Malpighiales > Euphorbiaceae > Mercurialis > Mercurialis annua. The sequence continues at coordinate 9,733,435 of NC_065570.1, forward strand.
TTCGGAATCTCCTCAATTATGGGTCGGAGATTGGCCCGATCCGCCGATAAATATTCGGGCGAAAACGCTTCGATTCGTAATTCAGTAGGGAATTCTGAAGTGAACTTGTAAAAGAAATGCGGGTTACTTCCGGCTAATAATACTCGCCCGTCTGGTAACAAATTAGCGGTTGAATGATATAATCTAGGTATGGTTCCCGGATTCAACGTCATGAACCGTAACCCAAGGGGTTGATCCGGTCTATACAATAGCGGGTTTAAACACGGGTTTGATGCTAATTCAAATCCCTGTGTACCAGCTTGAGCTCCATTTATAATTAAAACTTCACCAGTGGGTAACATAACCATATCACCCATGATCCGCCCGAATGCCATACTCTCCATTTCCCAAACCGGGTCGGGCGAAGTAGCCACAATCCGCCCGCAGCTACCGTGCGCAGGTGTATCCGTACTCCTCTGTATAAAAGCACCAAACTGAGCCCCACCACAAATAACAATCACAGCCGTTGAATAGTCCCCATCTAACGCTAACATAACTGAAGATCCAGCTGATGGGTAATTCCTCGGGCCTCCATCCAACGGTGGATACTCTTTCAAAATTTTATTGAATTGATGATCGTACAGTACAGCTTTATTGTTGGCAAAAATAAAAAGATGCCCGTCAGGGAGAAGATGGACATACGGATACAAATTATCCATCTGACGATCTTCAACTTCAGCCAGAAACGGAAACGAAACGACACCGTTTGCCCTCGGAGGATAATATTCTACCGTATTTGCCCCTCGTCCACCGACAATAATAACCGACCCGTCCGGTAATATTTGATTAGTAGCATACCATCTCCCCTCACTTAACTTCACATCCTCAAGCTCAACCCAATCACACAACCCATTTTCCTCACACGGGTCGAACTTCCGGATCTTAGTAAACCCATCCATGCTACCACCCGTTTGCAACAAACTCCCATCAGGGAGAAACTGACCAGACGAGCACCACGTGTCGGTGAGGATCATCAACGGCCGGATTTGATTGTTGAGAGGATTGAACAGAACGGAATGAGCATAACAGTCGTGTTTCAGAGCAGTGTCTTTAGAGTCGTAACGGCAACGGCCTTTCGGAAGGAGTTTACGGGACGGACCGATGTTAGTCCGGTCGAGAAGGATAACGGTGTTGAAGCGAGTAACGGCGGTGTGCATTGAGGCTATTCCTGCGTCTGGAACTAGAAGCTCCCACGTGCCGGGGAGCTCCGCTCGTGTGAGGATGAAGAGATTGAAGAGGAGGAGCCATTGAAGAGCCATTGAAAAAGAGAGCAGTGTGAAGAGTGGAGTGGAGAAGCTCAGTTATAGTATAATTATTTATTTAATGGGAATTAAAATTGGTCGTTACGGAGACTTTATGCCCATTGAAGTGGTGAGTGAGGAGACTGTGGAATGGAACGTTAGTTTTGACTGAACTGGTGATAACGGCGTGAAGTGAAAGAAGAAGAAGATGAAGAAGAAACGAGTGGCGGCGTTTAGAGACGTTGAGATGACACGTAGGAGATATTGTTTTGGGTGTGATATGTAAATAATGAATATAGAAGATGGGTTGCGTAAGCAGAAAGCGATCGACTACAGTTCAAAGTGCAATTTCTTTTTTCTTGTTTTTTGGCGTAATGATGACATTTTCATTATCTATTACTCTCTTCTTCCACACAAGTTACGCTGATTTAATGGCCCGGTTAGCCAAAGTACTAATGATATATATATATATATGAGGTTGAAGGTTCGACTCTCAATATTCACGTGTAGTATGTTTATTTAAAATATGTTAAATATTAATTTCCGCTAATTCTCTCTGATAATTAGAATAGGCTATCTTTAACAAAAAAAATTATATATTAAAGATTTTAGTTATTTTAATAAAAATTATAGACCCTCCGTTTCAATATAGTTGTCCATTTTACCTTTATTATTTAGTTTAAGAAAAACAATTATTATTTATAGGTTTTATGAAATTTTCATTACTTTTTTTGTCGTATCCCTATTTAATATAGGGTCTATTTGTAATCTATTTTCATTAATAGATTTTAAATAGGGATTAATATAGAAAAAATGAGTGTAAAAATTAGTTACCTTTTGAAAGTGGAAAAACGTTTAGGACAAAAAAATTCTCAAAGTGGACAACTCTATTGAGACGGAGGGAGTACTAGTTTTTTATACTACTCGTATAAAATCTGTATTTTTTTTAAAGATTAAATTAATTTATAAATATATAAATACAAATAATACAAATTATATTACAAAGAGCACAATATATTTTTTAAAATTGAACTACCAAATATTAAATCACCATTTAAGATAAACAAAAAAATAAACCGAATAGGAGAAAAAATCTAGAGATGGATCCCATATATTTAACGCAGCGAAAATTTATATTTCCAACAGGGTACTTGGATAATATTTAACAATCCGCTCTATCCGATGAAGGCTAGTATTCTCGATTTTTATCTTCAAAAAAAATTTAAATTGATAGATCTATAAATCTCTCAATTCTTATACATTTACAAGCATATGGTTCTAAATCTGGAATGGACGCTAAAGATTCTTAATTGATCTTAAACATCGGATCAAAAAGGTAGAAAAAAATCCAAATAAAAAAACACTTTAAAAAAGATTTATTGAAGTAAGAGAAATAGATCTACAATTAATAGTATGAGTGGAGAGAAAACGATTTTTCGGTCAATCGAAAAATTATCTTCTTCCACCCTTAAGAAGATGAAAAAAAAATTATTTTTAAAGAGAAAGGAGAGCATAATTTTAAAGAGAAATTGAGTTTTATTAAGACTAGTATAAAAAAATTTAATTCTCAAAATAAAAAAATAAAATCTCTTAGATATGTAAATAAGTCATAACAAACCTTAAGTATAGGTGAGTTAGTAAAACGTTCTCTTAATTTAAATAAGATTACAGGTTCGAATTATATTTATATATGCATCTGCTTAAATTTTTGGATCTAAGTTTGTTTTTCGTAAATGTATACTACTCGAATGAGAAATAATCTAAATATAAAATATTTAAAATGCCGTTTTATAGTTGAAATCGTTCAAAAAAATCTCATGGACTGTACCAAAAGAAAAAGTCATAACTAAAGCACCTCCTAATTAATGGAAAGCGCTAAGCATTATCTTTTGAAATAATTTTAGACAGTCTATTGGACTAAAATTAAAAATCACACTCTTTATATTTAAAATACTCTCTATTTTATCAAAAACACTATTTATTTACTATCATTTGAAAATGCTCTAACAACTATATGATGTTAGACTTAGTTCGCTAATTAATTCATTTATAATTTTTGTTAAAATTTATTATTATTTTTTCTGTTAGTTTAATTAAAGAATTTAATTATCAAAAAAATTGATTTTGGTCTATAAATTAATTTTTTTATTTTTTTCAAATAACTTTATAAAGTAAAATTCAATATTTTAAGAAACTAATTAAAATTATTTTCATTTCAAAAAAAAACTGAAATTATTTTAAAATGATAAAAGAATACATATGAGTAAAAATGTTAAGATTATTTAATATTATTTAAAAACGAGAAAGTTAAATCTTAAATTTTTGTGTAATATATAATTATAGATCTATTTAATTTTCACAAAATCTAAAATTATTAAAATGTCTATACATATTATAAAAAAAATTAAAATGACAAAATTTGTACTGTACTCAAAAATAATAATACTTTCCAAAAAAATATAATACATCACCAAATGCATTGTTTTTCATAATTTACAATTTATAAAACCAGGAAAAAATTAAATTAAAATTTAAGTTTAATGTGATTAGTGATTCCACAACAAAAATGAAATAATTGTATATGGAAGCATCCAAATTTTTTCATGTAATTCATCGCTGCAATTAGCGAGAACAATCATCACAGCTTAAAAGAACCTATATATGTATGTGGGCTCTACAAATTGCCAGATCAGATCACTTTCAATTTGATAATTGCTTCTAGCAATTTTCAGCAAATGGACAAAACTTGTTCATAAATCTTCAAGCTTCTTATTGATTAATAATTATGAATTATTTGTCAAATGCATTACTTTAAAAATATATTTACAAAAACACTCTATTATATATAGAATTTCTATTTTATATTAAGTCAAAATTTTAGATATCTACACTCTTTCTTTCTTTTAATAATTGGGGGATATAACTACACTTTCTTTTCTCTCTTCTATTTCTTTCTTTCAAAATTTTATCTTTTTTTTTATCTTTTTCGTTTGATTTTCTATTTGTTTCTTCCAGTTGTTTTTCTGTTCGTCTTTCTGTTCGTGTTTTCGTTCGGCTACTTCCGGTGGATTTTTCATCTCTTCAGTCGCTTCTCCGTTCGTCTCATCCATTCGCACTTTGATGTTCGTCTTTTTCGTTCGCATTATGAATTTTTCGACATCGTTTTTAGATTTTTTATTTTTTGTGATAATTTAAATATTTTATAAATAAATTATTGTAGATCTATGATTGTGTTGTAATATTGATACCGATGTTGAATCTTTAGTATCAATTGTCGTGACCGGTTTTTAACCGAATTGGTATACGCAGCGGAATCCAAAACCATTTGGTAGGTATTTAGGTTAACAACAATAATATTATTTTTTATATTTATGTAACTTATCTAATCAAGTATTTATGTAAAAAGCCAATAAAAAAAACATTCAAATCTAAGCATTGTCCCACACATTATCCACGTGAAAGAACTCACTATACGATGCATGTAGGCCTCCAAAATATTCGAGTTAATAGAAGCCCTTTGTAGTGAGACCCAATTATTCTTATTTAGAAATTGCATTCTAAATTCAAATTTAGGGGTTAATGACATGTTTATTTATAAAATTAGTAAAATTTCTTAAATTAGCCCCCAATTAAATTTTTTTCTAATTTTGTCACTTCTAGACCGCGGAACACTTCCGCGGTCTACTGCAAAACGCGGAAGTGTTCCGCGGTCTGCAGACGTGGCTCCATCTGGACGCAGGTGGAGCCACGTCGGCGTAAACCGCGGAATTGTTCCGTGGTTTACAGTGACACGTCAATGTAAACCGCGGAACAATTCCGCGGTTTACAAAGGGAATTTATGGAATAAATTCCCTTTGACTAGGCAGTATTATTTAAATTTATTTCCTGTGACACGTCATTTTAATTTTTATTCCCTGTGATACGTCATTTTAAATTTATTCCCTGTGACACGTCATTTTTTTTTAATTTATAATTTTTAGTTTATTAAATATGTTATTGTTATGAAGTATAAATTATATTTGAATATTTGTTAATATAATTATTTTGTAGTATTTTATAAATTTATTTTTGTAGAATGTTAAAAAAATTAACTAATTCAAACGTTTTAAATTTAAAAAATTCAACAATTAAAACGTACAATTTTTTTAATCAAAGATTTTTTCATTTTTAAATAAAGATTTTATTTATTTAATTTTTTTTTAAATGATCGGGAGAAAACTTCTCAATCATTTAAAATAAATCAAATGATTGGGAGAATTTTCTCCCAATCAGTGCAGCCTGGGAATTAAATTCCCTGGCTGCACAAAAAGCAAACTGCGTAACTGTTACGCGGTTTGCCACGTTGGAAAAGCAAACCGCGTAACTGTTACGCGGTTTACTTTTCCTATGTGGCTCCTCCCTGACTGGCCAGCGAGGAGCCACGTAGGACAGACCGCGGAACAGTTCCGCGGTTTACACAAACCGCGGAACAGTTCCGCGGTCTGTAAGGTATTAAGTGAGAAAAATTGAAATTTTGGGGATAATTTGAGAAATAATTAGCAAATGAGACATACAATGCTCATTAACCCCAAATTTAGGCCTGTTTTATAGTGAAAGTAATAGATAGCTGTTCTTGTTTATAAATTAGGTTCTAAAGTCAAATTCAGGCCTGCTTCATAATGAAAGTAACAAGTTTTGGGTTCTTTTCAAATGTATCCATGTCAAAAACAAAACTGGGTCTTTTATAGTCATAAATCGATTTATTATCAACTCTAAATTTTATTATCTCATAAATTTTTAATAGTGTTTCTTGAATAAAATATTCCGAGAACACTCATATTAAATATTTATATTCTCTTCAATAAAATTTATTTAATTTTTTGTTTAAATATTATTATAACATGTTATCAATATCATATAAACTTGAATTTAAAACTTTAAATGCAATCCCTGCATGTAAAATGTCAATATCTAAACATAAACAACACATGTAAAACATTAAATAAACTTATAAAAAAAATAAGTTAATTATATACTGAAAATAAAGTATCAAAAGTTTTCTGTGGTAATCGATAATAAATTTAATATAAAGTAATTATAAACTCAATATAAACCTTATATAATTTAAATGTAAACCTAATGTAAATTTAATGTAAACATAAATAAACTTAAAGTAAATTAATCCATAACAACTCTTAACAAACTGATTATAAATTTAAAATTAACTTATTCTAATTTAATTAAATTTAAAATTTATGATACTAAAAATAAACATATTATGTGAAAACAATTAACAATATATTGAAAGTAAACTTGATATAAAATCAGTATAAGAATGTGAGTATTCTTATATATAGTGAAAGCTAACTACGAAAAGCCTTTAACTTTGTGGTAAAACATACGGTCACACACTTCGGGGTTGAAACCAAGATAGAAGCAAAATACTTAATTTAATTAGTATTTTTGAAGTTAGATTACATTGACAAGAGGTGGTAGATGACCGGCTGGAAGGTGGTCGTAGGCAGTGTGTGATTGGAGGGTAGTTAGAGGTGGAAGGTGGCCGACCGAAGGTTGCCAAAGTTGATAGGAGGCCGACAAGACGTCGCCAGAGTTAGTAAGGGGCCGGCCGGAGATGGTGGTGGTCGGTGCCCGACCGACGGTGATGGTCACATGGGTGGTCGGTGGGTTGGTTAACCATAAAACACATTTTTCACGTGTCAACATTTCATTGACTCAAATAGAGACCAATTAGATGTTGACACATATAAAAAGTAATATTATCTATTTTCAGAAATATACTTATTTTATAGTGTATAGGTATAAAAGTTCTCTCTTAAAATTTTTACTAAAGCTTTTTACACAAGACAATTTTGTGGTCTAATGTAAACCAGGCCTTTGTTTTAAGGAGGGGGGGGGGGGGGCTTCTGTACTCAGCGCAAAATTCAAACTTTTACAGGTGGTTATAATTTTATTCAAAGTTTTAAATTTTTGTAGTAATAGTCTAATTTTAACATTTCGTTATAATTTTATTAATGTTTTTCAATCAATTTAATTTTCTCAATTTTTTATCTAAATACAATACCAGTTAATTTCGTTCGATCATTTTTTGCTTTAGATTCGTTTTTTTTTTTGCTTCAATAATCAAACAAAAATAAAAAAAGATAAAATTAGATTTTAATATTATTTTTTATTCTTTTAATATTAGGAGTTAAATTTTAAAATTCTGAAAAATAAGTTTTGCTTATTACAAAGTAAATTTATAAATGGAACTAAAAATTGGAAATGTTAAATTAATTGGAAAAATTTGCTAAAATAGTTACGAAAAGTTGAAATTAGGCTATTATTAAAAAAATTAAATTTTTGAATAAAATTACAATAACCTGTAAATATTTAAATTTATTTTACTATTAGCCTTCGGGATTATTTTTAAAATACCTGATTTTGAAATTTATTTACTCCTTTTTCACCCATATTTCCAATATTACGGTCGCTACACTTTTAACAATTATATTTACAAAAATACACTACTATATATAGAAGGTTTAAACTCATTTTAGGTCATTTGCTACACACACCGCACTTTTCGCTCTTTTTCTGCTTTACTTCGTCTTAAAATTCTCTTTTTCTTTCTTCTTCTTTTTCGTTCGTCTGCTTCTCTCAACTTTTTCTTCCTTTCGTCTATCTCTGCCGTTTATTGTTTTTTTCCATCTCGCTGTCAAACGTCTTTCGGTGGATTTCTAATTGTCGCGTTTTCTTTCAGTGGATTTCTCATCGCTACAATTTTTTCATTGATTTTTTTTTTCATCACCGCGTTTCTTCGATATAGTTTATAGATATTTTTAGATTTTTTAGGTTTTTTGTGATAATTTAAATTTTTTGTGAAGAGATTATTGTGTATATTTTTTTTTGTTTATAAAATTCTTCTATTATTCATATAATTATTTTGTCTTTCTCTTTTTTTTTTCAGATTTCTTCTTTTATTTTTATGGTACTGATTTTGTAAAAATGAATTGGTTTATGGTATATTTATAGTGTTTTTATGGTGTATTTACGTTATATTGTATTTCCGGTGTATCTATAATTTATTTCTGGTGTATCCATGTTTTTCTAGTGTATTTGCAGCGTTTAAAGTGTATTTACAATGTTTCTATGGTATACACTATAAAACGAATACTACAAAAATACTATAGGTACACTATATATACATCATAGATACACTATAGTTACACTAAAAACATCATAGATACACTATAAAAACACCATAATGATACTAAAATAACACGATAAAAATATACCAAAACAAATCTCCAGAAAACAATTTATAAAAAGAGCATAAATTAGTAAAAAGTTGAAAAAGGGTGTTTTAAAAATTACAATAAAATCTATTTTTGGTAAAAAGAAAAAGTATGACCTGCAAATATATTTAAAAACAAACCATGAGCTATATCTCAAAAGTTATAAGCGTTGAGCAGCAAACTGATAGGTCGTGGGTTCAATTCCACCCACAAATACTCGCTCTTTCCCAATTATAAAAAAATATATATTTAAAAACAGTAAAAAGTTGAAAATAAAATACAAAATTATGTACTGTAGGAAATTTCCTCTTAGCCTTTTATAAAAACACATATTTTCGATTGAAATTGAAATCATTGACAGCAACAATGCAATACAGAGATAAAATGTGACGATGATCAACAACCAAAACTGAAATAGAAACCACCTTAGCGATGAACTTGAAATCTGAAATCAAGTCACTGATAACGATGCTTGTAATTTGAAATTGAACCGGACAGCTGGGACTGGACATCCAGATCGGTACACTGGAGAAGAAACTAAAATCGCGGCGACAACATTGGTGGCAACGCCATCTCCCGGGCTTGGACCCGCTCTGATATCATATTGAAAATTAGAGAACAAAAATACCAAATTGTATTGAGTATTTTGTTATTACAAAAAATAGAATTAAAACTACTAATCTAAAGCTATTTATAGACAATAAAATGAAGAATAAAATGCTTCCTAATTTAACTGTTGATGAGTTGTATTACAGCTGTAATCTAGCTGTAACACAACTGTAATACAGCTGTAGTCTAGCTGGCAAAGGCAGCCACAACGAGCTCCACACAACAGTAGCAATATACTCTTAATACGTTGGGGATTTTATTATCAAAATTGGAGGGCCTAATTGTTAATTTTTCAAAACGTTAGGGGCATATTTGAACATTTTCAAACGTTAAGGATTTATTTGATCCTGAAGTCATATGGGTATAAATGATCATTTTCCTTTAAGATATAATAATGCTCACTTTATAATCAAATTTTAAATGTATTTGTTATCTTATCGGTCATTATATTTTTAAAATTTATGAAATACAGGTACGCCATAGTAAAAATTTATGACTTATATAATAAGTATATATTTCTACAATTCTTTATATTTCAAATTTTTTATGCACCATAAGAGATATAATCACGGCTACACAGTTATTAATGCGGTTGTAAAGATGGATTTTGAATTCACGGAAAAACGAGAGCGCAAAATGGCAATGACAGTTTTGTAATTCAGATAAAATTGAAGGTGTGCGATTTGGACAGGTCAATGATCGATACTCATCAGCTTTACTCATGATCTATATCGCTTTTGGACTGAATGCCATTGTCTGGGCCTCCAAAATGGTGTATTAGTGATTTGAGCAGTTTTTTTGACTTTGTTTTATCTCCTCTTATACTCGATTTAGGGTTTTCGATTTACTTTAGTATTTAAACAATCTTATGAGTTGTAGGAGGGCAGTTTTTTTATGTTTATGAGACAATTTTTTTATTTCCCAAATGTCGGTATTTAATTGAATCAACGGTCTTGTCAAAAAAAATTGAATCAAACTTTTGATGTCTAAATACTAGAATAATATCTTTGAATCTATAGAGTTTAGAAGTTAATTGCTGAAATTATTTGATAGCCCATAGTTTTTTAGTTGTTCTTGTATTTATTCGTGACTTTTGCTACATCAGTTATGCTCCAAGCACGTCCTAATTAAGACGATGCAGTTCTTAAGATTTATGATACTAACAATGTCATAATATTATCATATCAATAACTTTTTAAGAAATATGTAACATTGAATCAAGCAAAACTTAAGTTGGTAGAGAAGTTTTTCTCCTTCTAGCCTTTCTTTTTGGGTGTCCGAATACAGGGTATTTAGACATATAACTCCAAATAAATAAGAACAAACTCACACAATTTGACAATAATTTTGATGTACTAATTGATACATTACCAGTGATACTTCACCTGAATTTGATTTGATAATCTGCTTCCACGATTCAAGCTGTATCATCTCATATCCTTTTGGCTTGACTATCAAAAAAAGTATTCATAATTGTACTTTACAATAATTATTCTGATTAGATGTTAAAACTTTACAATATCTTTCACATACTTTAAAAAGAAAAAGTATAAATTCTTCAAATTGAAGCGATTGGATACCTAATTGTTAGACATCTATCCATGATTTATTAATAGCTTAATCACTAAAAAAACCCCACCTTTTAGCCCCTTCTCAAATGCACCCTGATGTTGCAATTTTGTCAGTTGCACCTTAATTCGCACCTTTGGTTTTCAATTCCACCTTCAAGTACTAAATTGAACTCTTTTTCATTTGAAAAAAGTTAAAATAAGTCATCCATTTTTTAACTTTTTATGTGGAAAAGAGTTCAAATGAGTACTTTATAAGAGTTTTTATGAATTTTGCCGAGTGAAAAAAGTCCAATTTGATTTTGAGGTGGAATTGAAACCCAAAGGTGCGAATTAGGATGCAACTGACAAAATTGCAACGTTAGGGTGCAACTGAAAAGGGGCTAAAAGGTGAGGGTTTTTTTATGATTAAGGTGTCTCCTGTTTATTATATCATTTGTTAACTAATTAATTTCTTTTTCTTGCTTGTCTAACTAATTAAGTACAATCTTATCAATATGCATGTATATATGAACTCCCTCTTTCGAAATGTATGGAACTTAAATTTGTTAATAGCAACTCAAAAGCTTTATTTCAAGAATGATAATAGATTTTTAACTTTTTTTTGGTAAAAGTATATTATATTAAATAAATTGAAGTATAGTCAAATAGATCAAATTATATAACAAGTATTAAAATACCAAATAAAGCATTATACAGATGGCCAGAGCTCAGGCGGCCGCCCCTCCTACTAGCTCCAGCCGGCGAACCTGGGAGGTTGTCTAGGTGGCTGCCTCCTACTGTTGTGTTCAGCAGCAGCGGAAATTTTATCTATCCATCTACCTATCTATCTATAATAACTATCTTATATGTGGGAAGGGGGGGGGACAAGCAAAATTACGATAATAGGTTTCATTAAGGGTATAGTTATTAAAGTAAATAATAATTAGATACAATAGAATTGTATAGAAATTAGGATCCTTTTTGTTTTTGCGTAGAAACAATAACAATTAAAAATATAAGAGTTTGATTAACATATGTAATACAATGCAAGTTGTATTTGAGTCTATTTTAAATTACTATTGTAGACTCTATTAAAACTAAATTTATTAAGATAAATATTATTAATCAATCGTAAAAGTGATATAAGTGGTAGAATTGGACACATGTCTAATTAAGTGGTTAAAATAATATTAGTAAATTATCTAACCAATCATAAAATTAATGTGGTAGAATTGGACTCCAAATTTGGAATAAGTCATAGAATTGGACTCATGGCTAATTAAGTAATTAAAATAATATTAGTAAATTATTTAATCAATCGTAAAATTGGACTCATGTCTAATTAAGTGGTACAATTGGACTCCCATTTGATTTGTAAGTCTAAAAATTAGTTTTGTAAACTCCTAATTAGTTAATTAAGAGTTACGTGTTTTATATAGAAAAAAAGTTATAATTGTAGTAATACATATGTGGACCCATCACAATTTCCCTTTTATTTTTTTTAATAGCAATACATGTGCGGAGCAACATGATTGCTTTTCTATCTTTTATTTTTTATTTTTTATTTTAAAAATAACATTCATATATAATTATTTAAATAATAAAATAATTTATAATAACTTATTAAAAACTAATAATATATTTATAGTTTAATTGATATATACAATATACAATGAGTCATTAAATGTCACTCACAAACATAGCACGTGAATAAATACTAAAATATTTAATATTTAAAAACTAATATATATCGTAGTTCATATATTAACGGGTCATAAAACTATAACTCACATGCTAATCTTAAATTAAATAAAAATTATTTTATAATAATTTATTAAACACTAAATTGTTATATTTAATAATTTTATTAATAATTATTATATATAACGGGTCATGTGAATGTCGCTCACGTGCGTAGCACGTGGCGAAATGCTAGTACTATATATAAAAGTACGGATGGGGGGGACAGGCAAATTTACTGAATAATCCTTTTCAGTTTACTACTAAATAAAGGTCTTATAGTCATTATCTAATTAATTATTTAATTAATCACTATTATAATTAAAGTTCTAATTAGAATAGTTAGCTAAATTATCTTCAATTTAATTTTTAATATATAATCTTAATAAAATTACTATTGTGAGTTTCTAATCTTAATACAATTGAAATTAAACAATCTTAATACAATTGAAATTAAACGATCTTAATACAATTACTACTGTGAGTTCCCAATCTTAATACAATTGCAATTATGAGTTCATAATCCTAATACGCCATACCAACAAGCTGTAGCTCAAATGGTATAAGCGCTGGGCAGCAAATGCCAAGGTCGTGGGTTCCAATTCTCCCACAAGCGCTCCTCCCTCCCCAATTATCAAAAAAAAAAAAATCCTAATACGCCATTATTGTTTCAACTTTTCTTTATGTTGCAAACTATGTAACTTTGGGTTGTAAGGGAAAGGCTTAATTATTTAAAAACCACCTACTTTATAATTTTTTTTCATTTATATCATGACTTAGGAAAATTTTCAATTGTACCCTATTTTTAATTTTTATGTTTCATCTCTAACCTAATGAGTTGAATTGACTTATTTTCTTTTGAAAAAGAGTTTAAATTAGTCCTTCATTTTTAACCTATATTCTAATAAAACGTTAATGTTAATCATTTATGTATTTTGTTTTAAATATTTTCATCTTCAAATTAATTAAATAATCAAAAAAATTTACTCTTGGGGTACAAACGAAATATGAAAATCGAAAATATGATACAATTAAAAAATTTCCTAGATCGTGGTATAAATGAAAAAAAATTAAAAGGTGAGTGGTTTTTAAATAATTAGACCTAAGGAAAAAATATAAGCTTTTTTTCCCTCAATAAAAAAGCCGTTCTATAATTCAAAAATCCTCTTTTTTTCTTTATGGTGCAATGTGATTAATTTAAATTATAACTCCTTACAGCAAATGCGTATATTAAATCAAAAATTGTAATATTAATAGAAAATAATATATTATTTATTTTTAATATTTTTACAATATATAATTAAGGAGTAATAAAATATAAATTGACGAGTCATATTACGAGCCACGTGTGAAACACGTAAAGCGACACTAGTTTCATTTAAAACGTTAGGTTTTTTCTTTCAATTTTATAAGGACCGAATAACTTACCGTACAATCTATATTTTTATTTTATTTTGAAGGGCCAAACACCCTCTTATAATCAATTGTTTAGAACAACAGGTCTCTCTCAAGAAGTAAATCTTTAAACCCTAAGAAAGTAATAAACCTAGATTAAAAAAAAACTCTTTAATCTTTTTTTTTTAATTTTTTAATTATTCTCTAATTTTTAACTCTAAATTTTCTATTTTTTTGTTAATATTTATTTTCTCTACTAAAATCAAACAACTCCATTAAAGTAGGTTTTTGTACTCTTTTTATATTTTTTCTATATCAGTTGATTTTATTTATATAATTATACAATAATTATATTAAATTGCAAATCTAGATTATTTGTATTGTTTTAGCCATGGAAAGCGATGAAATTAATAAAACTATAACAAATAAGTATTTTTTTAATTACTGCCGTTTTATTTTGATGGCTAAAACAAAATATTTTTTAATCATACTTGAAAAATACTTTGTTTTTCTCTCTTCTTTTTCTTCTCTTAATTAAGAGAAGAAGAAAAAGGGAGAAGAAGATGAAAAAATATAGTAAAAGATCCTTATATTTTATATCTATTTTATGTATTATTTTTCGGATTAAAAACTTAAAATATGAGAACAATGTTTTTGCACACTCCCGCATAACAAGAGTGTGATACATTTGTCAAATTTAAGTCAGGTGTCAAAATTTAGATTTTTTCAAGTAAAATGATCTGAACATGATAAACTTTAAGATAAGGGTCTCTTGAATAAAACAGATAAAATATAGGGGTCTCTCCTGTTAGTGATATGCACTAGGTCAATCATGTTTGACCATGTTTTGACTTTATCATTTTATTATTTATTGATTGGCAGTTTTTATCATTTTATATTAATGATTAAAATACTTGAATGGTTAATTCTTTCTAAGGTCATCGAGTATGTGACTTGATAGTAGAACCCTTAGGTTTAATAAAAGAATTATATACCATCTATCCCTAGTCTTAATAGAACATTGAGACTAGTATGATGTTGACTGATGATTATGTTTTACTAATCATGTATATGAGATATTAAGTCAAATCATAGGTGCTATTTGAGAAATAAGGCACTGGATGACCCACTGTGAGAATACTACATGGATCACTGTCATAAGTAATTCTCATTACAGTTCTATTAGTATAATCCTTTGACCTTGAAATCATCATGGATTTCTACATAGCTATTTCATATTTTGATACAGTCTTACATTATCTTTAACAGGATAATGGAATAGATTGTCATTGGATATGAAAGTAACTATGTGAGAAATGTGAGTGACTGAGAAGGAATTTGTCCCTCATTTATTTGAGTAAGATATCTATGGGCCCCTTGAAGAAGATAGACTGAAGTAAATGCATGGCCATGCTAATTGATAAGAAGTTATCATTTTCAGTCTACTTAGAGTCAAGAAACTAATGATTGAATGTTATAAGGATGACATAACTATGCCTTATATTCAATCTGGATATCGAGAGACAAAGGGATTAAAATATTATTGTAAATGGTTAAATCGGATTATCGATATTCATATAACTTGGGTAGTCATAATGTCTTGCTAGAGGCCACTTATGACTTGTGGGCTGAAATAGGGATTTCGAGCCTACTGCCAACGTTATATGAACCTACAGGGTCGCACACTAAGAACAGGCCCAAAACAGTTATGGGTTGTACAAGCCCAATGTGATTAAGTGATTAATTATATATATATATATATAATTCGTAATATATATATATATATTAATAAATATATATATTAATTCGAAATTTAAGGATAAGTGTTTTCCTTAATTTATTATTTTTGGAAGATAATAAATATAGTAATTAATATATATGGATAATTATCAAAAAGGAGTTTTTGATAAACATAAACTTGTAGAATTGCAATGAGATTGAAATTCGAATTTGTCTCAAACCCTAGTGTTATTTATCACTATAAATACTCATTAAGCAGTTGGTTTGAGAATCACGAAATTCATTATTCACTAAATCACTAAAATTCGAAATTGCTTGTGAAGCAATAGTGCTAGCACACAAGCACTAGTTTTGGCTAAGGTCTGTTCGTGTGGATACTCGTAGAGGACGCGTTCTTTTGGAGGCGTTTCTGATCCGAGGCCAGGTATCACCAAAGTGAACCACCTCCTTCCTTCCTACATTGCTGTTGAATTCGACATACAAGTAAGTAATTGTTCTGTTTAATTCGAATTACATGGATCTTGGTTTGGGTTTTTAGATAAATTTTTGAAATTCCGCTGCGTTATGAACCAATAAAACCCAACATCTCCATGGATTTTGCCTTTTAAAAATTGAAAATCACTATAATATTGATGTCAAAATTAAAAGGCTAACCCTATTTTTGGGTCCTTAAACTATACGATTTTGATTTATTAGATCCTTTAACTTCTATTTGGGTTTCTCAAATTCTTAAACTTTCGTTTTTTGGTCTTGAATTCTTTAACTTTTTTTTTTAGTTTATTAGATGCCTTAAATTTAAGGACTTAAAAAGTCAAATAGAAATTAAAGGACATGATAAACCAAAACAGTATAATACCAATATCATTCTTCGTCCATATAGGGTACAATACTAGGTAGCACGGACACAGAGACAGATACGGGGAAACGGGACACTTGGACACGGCGAAACGGTATAATTTCAAAGTTTTCTATGTATAAAATGAAGTTTCGTGTCCGAAACGTCAAGTGTCCGAAACGTTTCCGAAACGGGAGACGTCGATTGAATGAAGTGTCCGTGCTACCTAGGTACAATATAGTCTCAACGTCACAATTGCAAATTGGAGACGGGTGTATATAAATATAATGATGCTTACCGGCTTGTGTTTGTCTACATTCTGATGAATTTTCTCGTGAAGCATAAGATGAAAATACCGTTTAATTTTCTACAAGATAATTGCTTTTTAATTTTCAGCAATTTCAAAAGTTTTGAACGATTAAATTTTTTTGATATGTGATCGAGTTTGTAAATTAATAACATTTTAAAGCAAAATTTATAAAAGAGATCGTGTTATAGTAGAGATTGATAATGATTAAACTTGTTGCAACGTTGATAAATATTAAAGGGTTAAATGCAAATTCATACACCAATTTTGACCTAATTTGCAATTACAACATAAACTTTAAACTTGGCAATGTCGGTAACCAACTTTCATTTCTTGGCAAATTGGTACACCGACCAATCATAAAACGACAAATGGCGGTTTATTACAATGTTCACGTTAGTGTTTTTTGAGTTTGGTGTATCGATTTGTCAAAAGTGTAAAGTTGGTTACTGACATTGCCAAGTTTCAAAGTTTATGTTGTAATTTCAAATTAGGTCAAAGTTGGTGTATGAATTTGCATTTAACCCAATATTAAATAGTGGAAAACACTGAATAGAACGTTGTGACATATTTAAAAACCGCATGATACAAAAAGATTTATTTGTATTGTTTTAAAATGTTTGTGAATTAGGTTAAGTTGAATTAATAATTATAGTTAAAGAATATAAATATTTTTGGCCAAATAATTAAAAAAATGTCAAATCTTTCATAAAAATTTCTAAAAAAGTCCAAACCTTTTAACTTTATCCAATTTGTCCTGAAACATATGATTTTGTTTCAATTTTGTCCAACTATACAATTTTCCTTATGTGGTGCTGATGTGTGGCATTGCCACATCCACGCCACGTAGACACCACATGAGTAAAATTACATAATTAGACAAAATTGAAACGAAATCGTACATTTTAGGACAAATTGGATAAAATTAAAAGTTTTGAATTTTTATGAAACTTTCATGAAAGATTTGATATTTTTTGGACATTTGGCCAATATTTTTTTATCAAAAGTTGAATAGTTTATTTCATCTGTTGCCAAAAGTTTAAACTTAATAATTTAAGTTGATAGAAACTCTATAAATGGACTTGGTTAATTCTTGCAATTTTCACTATTTTATTACTGGAATAACAGAAAAGTTTATTTTGAACTTTTTTTTTCCAATAGATAGATTTATTTTGAACTGAAGAAAAGAAACTTTGAGGCTCCAACTTTATTTTGTCTTCAACTTTCATAACAAAAACAAACAGAAAGGAAAATGAAAGTACATAAACAAATGAACATTGGAAAGAGAGTCAAGTAAAAATGGCGAATGACTGTAACCAAACTTAACACTCACTCTCATTCCTTTTCATCTCAGTTTCTCTTACCAGGTGCGTCATCATCTCCACTTTATTATTATTATTATTATTATTATTAGATAAAAATATTGTATATATAAATATAATTAAGTATTGGCAAAACAAATCTTAACATTTTATTATTGAACAAAGTATCACTTTACCCCCAAACTTGGCACGAAGTATCAAAAACGTCCAAATTAGCGAAACCGGATCACTTTTACCCTGAACTTGGCAAAACCGTTTCAAAAACACCCCTATGCTGATGTGGCACCCTAATTGGAGAGTGAGATTCTAATTTTACTCTAATTAACCCTAATTAACTCTAATTAACCCTAATTAACTTAATCTAATTAAATATTTAACCCTAATTAATCTATTTTAATTAAATCTTTAATTTAAAGTCTAAAAACGATAAATTCATCGGGTTTTTTTTTACACCACCGCCGCCGCTATCCGTCTTCCTCTACCAACCACCACCGAAAATTCATCAACCACCGCTCAAACCCAACAACAACCGCCCGAAACCCACCCGCCACCTATTTCAAATTCTCCGGCGAACCCAGATCTGGGTTCGAGTCGGTTCGTCTCAGAGACGAACTGTTCGTCTCTGAGAGACGAACTCCGGTCGTCTCTGTGAGAGACGAACCCAGGTCGTCTCTCACAGAGACGACCAGATTCGTCTCTGTGAGGGACGAACTGAGTTCGTCTCTCACAGAGACGAACTGGGTTCGTCTCTGAGAGACGAACTCCGGTCGTCTCTCAGAGACGAACTCAGCAGCTGCCGGAAAAGATTTCCGGCAGCTGCTGATTATAATTTAAAAAAAGTTAAAATTATTTTGTAAAAAAATACGAAAAAGTCCTTCATATTTTTAGTTAATTTAGTTTTGATGTATAAGGTTTTTAAATTAAATTGTTTTTTTTAATTATTAGGGATTAATTTATAAAATATTAAAAAAATTAGGATCATTTTAAATATTTCACCATTAAAAACCACCTAGGAAAAAAACAACCACCTCTAAAACCAGAAAGTGTGCCTCACTCTCTTAGGTGAGAGTGGGGAAGGGGGTTTTTGTACCAAATTTGACAAGTTCAGGGTAAAAGTGATCCCGTTTTGCTAATTTGGACGTTTTTAATACTTTGTGCCAAGTTCGGGGGGTAAAGTGATCCTTTGTTCTTTTATTATTTTTACGATTTAAACTTGACGTTTAAACTTTACAAAACAAATTCTAACTTTTCCAAAAAATATTGATTATTTATATTAGTTTTACTTTGATAATTAGAGCGTGAAAGTGTTTGTAGGAGAATTTACACTCACGATTTAGTAGTTTGCCGCCCAGTATTTTTATCATTTGAGATATCTCATCAGTAATATCTCAAGTACTCCCCCTCTAGTTCATGATATTTGTCGCATTTGAGAAATTTTGTTGATCTATAATATTTGTTACTCTAGAATATCAAGAGAGAATTAATTGCTATATTTAAGAAAATACAGCTAATGCTATGAATTTCTACAATTTTTTTTTTTACTTTTTCTATACACCTCTATCATAAAAATATCACAAAAACATAATCAATTCACAGATAAATAAACAAGTAAAAATAGTAAGGATAAACGTAAAAAATTTCAATGTAGAGTTAATTTAATAAAAGTGTTTATAAGTTTAGACATATTAATTATTTTTTTACTTGTGTCAAAATTAAATGCGACAAATATTATATAACGGAGAGAGTATTATATTACTCATTCAATCAATTGGTTAGTTATTCGGTCTAAATACTACTCCTTCCGAATAAAGCTGTTCACTTTCATTTTCTCACACGGTTTAATAAAATACAACTAATGCTATGAATTTCTACAATTTTTTTTACTTTTTCCATACACCCCTATCATAAAAAATCACAAAAATATAATCGATGCGTTGTAAACAAAATCAGTAGCATCAAAATAAGAGTACAATTATATGAATAAGAGAACAATATATAGATAATAATTTGTGTAGAAAAATTAAAAAAATCACAAAAACTATAAAAAAATTAAACTACCATAAAAAATCTAAAAGACGATGTCGAGAAAATCACAGAAGAAAGACGACGTCAAGGAAACCGATGGAAGAAAGACGACGTCGAGAAAACTAACGGAAACAAGGCAATGTCGAAAATATCACCGGAAGAAAGATGACATCGAGAATATCACCGAAAGAAAGACGATGTCGAGAAGTCGAGAAAACCAGCGAAAGCAAGACGACGTCGAGAGAAAACCATCGAGATGACGACGAGAAAACCATTGAAAAATGCCAGTTTTTTATGCTCGTAAATCTGAGAGGCAGTTGCTTCTAAAAGAGATATTTGAGAATAGAGGAAGAGAGAAGTAAAGAGATTTGGGAGGATGAAGAGAAAAAAAGAGATGCAGCTGTGAAAAAAAATTATGTTTGGATAAGTGAAGCCCTAATTGAAAAAGGATTATTTTTGTAAATAAAACCATATCTAGGATAGCGAGGAAAATTAGGTAAATATGGCCAAAAATGTTGTGATTACTTTCTAAGTAGCGTAGTTTTTAAATAATTCTGAACCTCAAGAACTGCCCCCCGAAACCTAGTAAGGGTGGCGCGGCGCCACCTTACTTTGGTGCCATCCTCAGCTTAGTGGCGTTGGCGCCACCTGTCTTGGCGCAGTGTTTTTTGTTCTCAAAACCTCCATATTTTTCAAATTTGATTCAATTCTTGTTTTTGTGTTTTTGGACTCATTTGAGCTCGAATTTACCGTTTGAGCCCATAGTATTTAGTTGTAGTTTTATATCATCTATTGTAATGTGCCAGACTCAATGTATTTCGGGCTTAAGATCCATTTTTGTAACCTGCCGAGCCAAACAGGCTGTGAAGCTCAAGCCCACTAAAGATCAAAAACTTGCAGAAGAAATTTCGGATTTGTTTGAACTCGGAATACACCTTTGTTTGGACCGGTGGATTTCTATCGGTGAGACGAAGAAATTCTATGTTCTGACCGACTCCAAATTCTAATCATACAAACATCCAGATAACAGACGAGCGTCATACGCTCTAGTCCTTTAAGGTTAAAAAGTTTTCCTAAATTTATATATGCATCAACTGCATTTGTATATGTTTGCAATGTTAATGCGCTTTCCAAATCATGTCCAGATTCTATATTAACAAGTTTAATGACTTAACCACGTTAACTTAATTCTTAATCCATCAAACCACCAAATCACTTAGAAATGATATGATTGACATGAAAAATTAACTGGTAGTTGTATAGGCATTCAAGATAACTTAAAATAAAATCAATATCACATGTACATCCGGTTGTGGCTTTCGTGCATGCAAAATGACTAACACTCACTTCTGTCTGCTATAGAAACCACCAAAATTAGATGCTTGTTTAGGAGTATTTGCTACATGCCTCACACACTAGTCCATATCAAGTCATATGCGCGTCTCACATGCTTTATCGCTTTCCTTTAACAGCTTTCTAGACTTGTTTATATTTTCAGCGTATTATCCTATAGAATACATGTAAGATTAACATGAGATAACTGGATATTTGCTACATGCAAATTTTTATATATAGAGGAATGTTGTTTTGTGAACTAATAATTAAAAAGAAAACAATAAAATTTACGTTTAAAAGTTAAAATGAGGACAAATTAGTCTAATGCTGTTAAATTGGAGTGTGGTTACAAATAGATGGAGTGTAAAAATCTCCAACGTAAGTTAATTATCTTGTATATTTTAACTGTTTAACTACTATAGAAATATTAAGGTCTAATCGCTCAAAAATCCATAATCTTTGAACTCCTTTTCAATTTTACTATGACGTTAAAAAATTGTCAATTTTATCAACTTTTGATTTTTTTTCGTTTTCAATTGAACCCTAATTTTTCAATTTCTGACAAATTTTATTACTTCAAAGATGAAATCATCCAAATAACTAAATTTAATTATATTCTTTTTCATTCAAAAAAGTACAAATAAATCCTTCATCTTTAAAACTAACAAAAAAAACATAATCAAATTGAAACTATTTTAATTCTTAATTAATTTTGTAAATAAATTAAAAATCGACATGAGTCAACTTTCGACTTAGTCTGCCACCGTTTTTCTCGAACCAGTCACTGACCAGCTCGGACCCGCCTTCAGACACACCTTCGAACCCGCTGCCGGAACACTGCTCGTTCTCCATGGAAGGAGGACGAGCAGACCTTGCTAGTCCTCCTTCCATGGAGGACGAGGGTTAGATTGGGTTGGACCCGAATCGGTTTCGGGCGGTTGTGATGTCAAAGTTAGATAGCTGCGGGGCAGTTAGACAGGTTTTAATGTCGGGATGAGTTTGGTGATTTTTTATTTAAACAATTAATTGTTTATGTATTAAATTTATAGGTTGATTACATATAAAATCACCATTTTTATACGAAATCTAAAAAATAACACGACCTTTAAAACATGTCAATTCAGAACATCACCTTTCATTTTTTTAAAAAACAACATGAACACATTTTTAGGTAAAATTTCGCTGACTTAGAAATCCGATAGGAGTGCCACGTGTCATGCCATGTCAGAAAATTAAAATGCCATTAAAAATTGTTGATGTTGTTTTTAAAAAAAAAAAAACGAAAGATGGTGCCCTGAATTGACACGTTTTAAAGATCAGGTTATTCTTGAGATTTCTTGTAAAGGTGATTATTTTATATGTAATCAACACTAAATTTATTTATATTTAATTAAGAATAAATAGAGAATTTTGTGAGGAAGAGGGTTTTTTATACTATTTATGACATTAATGTCTACTTAGATATATTTTAAATATGAAACATTTATTTAAATATTTATTAAATATAATATAATAATCTTTAAAATTTATTTTAAATATGAATAATTTATTTTTAAAAAATTAATTAATTATAACATAATTAGTTTATTAAAAAGTTTAAAATTTAATTCATTATGTTTAGTAACTTTAGTTTAAAATTTAAATTATATATGATCCAAAATTAGATCATATAAAAAAAATATTGGACTATAAAGTTTGTAAATAGCATCAAAATAGAACAAAAAAATGTCTTATTTACTTTTAAAAAATAACTAAATAAATTTTATGTTTTTCACTATACCTATTTAAAAATATTTATATTAATTATTATAAATAAATAATATAAAGTTGTTTAGATTTTTTATGAATTTATCAAAAAAAAATTTAAAAAATAAGTTCATTAACTAAATTAAACTTTACTTTTAATAAAATGACTTTTAAATTAATGAAAAAGGATACTAGTGAATTTTAATCAAACGATAGAGAAAAACGGTCGACTTTTAAAAAGTTACGGAGAAATTAAAAATTAAATAGTAACATCTTTCATTATTCTGAAAAAGCTTTACTTAAAATTTATTAATAAAAATTTATAAAGCTATACAATTAAATGTTATAAATTAAACATAATTTTTTTTCTTATAATTAACTTTTTTTTATTTTTCCAGCATTTTATTGAAAATGTCTAGGAGTGATAAAAAAATGGGCGACCGAATTAACCGACCGAACCGATAAATCTTAGTTGGTTTGGTTTGGTTAAAATATGTTTATAACAAAATTAAAATGTCCAAGGCCCAAAATAAAGAAAAGATCTATAACCCAAAAGCTCAGGATCTCTAAGTTGTTAAAAGCTCAAAATCTCAAGTTCTTTAGAAGCTCAAGATCTCAAGTTCTTTAGAAGTTCAAGATCTCAAGAAGCTTAGGATATTCAAGTTGCTAGAAGCTCTGGATCTCCAATTTACTGTAAGTTCATGATCTCCAAGGTGCCAGAAGTTCAGGATCTCCAGAAGATCATGATCTCTACTTCTTTAAAGGCTCAGGATCTCCAGAATGCCAGAAGCTCAGGATCTCCAATAATTCAAGATCTCCAATTTACCTATAGGGCATGATCTCCAATTTTAACACGTGCCGCAACAGTTTATTAAAATGACGGTTTTCTTATAGTGAAGAAAGTGGAGAACGTGGCAATTGAGAAGAAGTGAGCATTCTGGCTGTTTTTCAAAGTGGCTATTTTTTATAGAGTGGAGAATGTGGATAGTAAATAAAAGGCTAGAATCTGACATTTTTTCGGAAGAACTCTATAAATAAAAGAAGAAGACATTGTTATATCCCCCAACCAAATTCAACAAAAACACAGAAACCCTCAAAAAGTCTCAATGTCTAATGTTTTAATTTTATGAAATCACTTGTACCTTAATTATATTTTTTTTGTTCTTTAACATTATTTCAATTGCAATTTCAACTATAGTACTAATTTTTACCTTTCCATTTTCAAAAAATCTTTTTTTAAATTTTTAGACGTTCTCAAAAGATTAGTTTAAAAAATCTTTAGATTATTTATGTCTTTTGAAGATCACTTACAATCGCTTGATAATTTTTAAAAATCTTATTTTTGAGATATAACCCTATGGCACGCACACACAATTAAAGGCACCAACCGTTTTTAAAAACACATATAAAAGAAATTTTGATTATTCGGCTATCATCAGTTTGAATTTTAAATTATCCAAATATAATGAACTGTCCGAATTAATCAAAAAAATTGAGTTTTTGAAATTTTTTACCTATCTTATTCGGTTTGCTTTTTTTTTAAAAAACTTCTTATTATATCGATTTGATTTTTAATTATAAGTTCTTGTTCAGTGAGTTTGGTTTTGCCTATTTAACTGAACAGTTAAATCGAACCAACCAAATGCTCACCTATAGATATGTCTATATTAATAAGAAGGAAAAAAATTCCTAGTCTTAATAAAAAGAATGGAAACAAATTATAGAAAACGACAAAAACCCAAAATGTCAGAAATATCTGAAACACAGCATAGCATGTAAATGTTAGTTGAATAAGAAAAACATAACCGGAAACAACCGGTCATCCTCCGGTTTCTCGAAACCCTATGCTCTCTAAACCTTCTCCATTGAGAAACAGAAAAAGAAAGCAGATGACGACTGACTGACTGTTGTATTGCAATCTTAAGTAAAACAAAGATTTTGCTGTTTTGTGTTAAATTTCTGTGTATGCAAATGCAACTCAGTGAGTGAATTATGAATTTCGATGCGTGTGGTTTTTTAGGATGCGTCAAATTAGCAACCCAAAACCCTTCTCTCTTTATAATCATATACTCTATATATATATATATATATATATATATATATATATATATATATATATATATGGCTAACTTCTCAAAAGGTTCCTATATTTCTCACTTTTTATTTATCTGACTCTTTTTAAAAATTTATTATTCAATAAATCCATTTGCTATTTGTTCTAAGACTCTTCTATTTATAATTTTTTATTTATGTATGATCTCATAAAGTTTACTAATATGGTCAATTTTGTCTTTGTCAGATTGCCGAGTTAGATGAACATTTAAATTTAATTTGGTTAATGTCAAAAAAAAATCACGAATTTTATACGTTTTTTCATTTTAATCACGCAGTTTAAATTTTCTCATTTTTATACACGAACTACCACTTTTTCTCCAATTCATGCACAATACTGAGGTGACACTCATTCATTGGTGTAAAATGACCTCCACCCCAGCAAATTACATGCACACATTTCATGATTAGTATAATGCATGCTCCATTTTCTTGCAAACGATACCTAATTTTTTTAAATATTTTAAAAATGTGTACTAAATAAAGATGAAAAAATTTAAAAGAAAATTTTAAAATTATAGGAACCTAAAAGTAGATTTGCCATACATAGATATATGTAGATAGATATGCTCAGTCTCTCTCTCTTCACATATCTAATGCTAAAGAAAATCAAAAAAGAAAAAAAGAAAAAAACCTGCCATTTTTTCTGCAGAAGAAAGCTCATGATAGCCTTTCATTTCGTCATCAGTGATCACCCATATCTCCTCCACTGTTCATCTCTTAAATTTCCATAATGACAACACTACCCTCCTCCACTCCCCTAAAATATTTCTTCTTTTAAAACTCAGTTTTAAAATTTTGCTTTAAACTAAGAAAAAAGTGGGCATCTGTCTATGGCGGAGGCTTACGAAATGGAACCCTACCATGTCCCACAACAAAGCAGAAGAGATAAGCTCAGAATTAACGTACTTCAAACTCACCCTCAGTTTTTTCCTCCTTACGATCCCTCTCTTTTTTCTTCTCTTCTTGTTAAGGAAGAAGGTCTTAATAGTAATTTAATGGGGTTCGTTGGTTTGAATGGTAATCATGCCACTTCTTCTTCTTCGTACTTGGATCCACGTCACTGTTCTTCTTTGCCTCTAAACCCTAGTGATATTGCAAACCCGTTTCTTTATCACCAGCTCAGAGAGTTCGAAACGTTACCGTTTAAGCCAGAGTCTTTGTCTTCAACTGGACAAGGCTTGTCTTTATCTTTGTCTTCTCACCATACCCAACAAGCCAATCTCCCTTTAGAGCTTAATTTGCAAAGATTTTACGGTGATAAAGGCGGCGGCGGTGGTAGTGGTGGTGGTGGTGGGGATGATGGAGGTGGTGGTTATACAGGTAGTGGCGCGAATTTGACGGCAGTTGAGGTGTCTAGAACTACGGCTCCGTTAGGTCCGTTTACTGGGTATGCTTCGATTTTGAAGGGATCGAGGTTTTTGAAGCCTGCTCAGCTATTACTTGAAGAGTTTTGTGATGTGGGTAGAGGACTTGACAGTGAAAAATTAACGGCGGATGTTTCTTTGATGGATCCTCCTGTTGAGTGTTTGAATTCATGCGGAATTATTGATGATCCACTTAGTTTTGGTGATGAAGATGAGAGTCAGAGGAACAAGTCTAGACTAATTTCAATGCTAGATGAGGTATATATTTAATGCAATCTTGTTTCTTTTATTAAAAAAAGTTTACATATTTGCATTTTTTAACTATAAAAAAATTAGTCTAAACACATCATCTATTGAGTTAAACCTAGGTAGCACCGACACTTTATTCAATAATCATATCCTGTTTCGGGAACATGTCGGACACTTAGGTTTCGAACACAAAATTTCATTTTTTACATAGAAAACCTTAAAATAACACTGTTTCGCCGTATGCGTATTTCAAGTGTTCCGTTTTCTTGTGTCCGTGCTACCCAGAGTTAAACTTCAATATACTAACTGAATATTGAAGTTCATATTTTTTGTCTGGTTGGTAATCTTTGTTCGAGATGGATGTTTTGTGGAAACCAAGAATTGTGTCACAGTGGGATCCATTAATTTATTGGAAAAAGCTATCCGGATAGAATCTATCCGGATAGAAAGGCCTATTTTGGTCTTTTGGTTTAGTATTTGAAGGTTAATTAAGTAAAACTGAAAATAAAAAGACAATTGTAACCTTAGTAAATAAATAACTATTTACGTGTAAAAAATAGATAGGAAAAATTCAAATCTTTTTACATCAGGTATATTTTATTTTTCAATAAAAGATATTTTTTGTTAGCCAATTTCGAATAGCAGTTATAGGATAATTTTTTTGTTTCTTTTTCATATCATCAAAGTGCAATCTTTTAAAATTAGTTAGAGATAAGCAATGTTTGTTAGCCCAATTCAAACATTTGACAACTATGGCATAACCTATAGTTTAAAAAAAATTATTATTCGGGGGCTACTATATTTTTTAAATGTCTTTCACATATTAATTTATAAATAAAATATTTGACTGTGTTAAAATAAATTAAGATAAATATTCAAAAATTATAGTTATTAATTTTTTTATTAGTTTTTTTAGCAAGAATCTCGGCATTATCTTTTATGGAAGAGTCCAAATATGAAAGTTGTGACCGGAGCGGTTTCCGACGGGACCCGCTCGTCCAGGCTTATGGTCGACCCGTGATCTGAATTGGTTTTGAAATACGTGGAGTCGCCACCTGGTCGTGCTAGTACCATTTGTAATTGAATATACATGTAAGACTAGGAATACTTTTAAAACTCGTCGATTTGAATGGTCTGTATTCATCACTTATTTGCGGGTGGTTCATGTCCGATTCAATTTTCGAGCAGAATACGGAATTAGTTCTTCGTCTCATTGATACAGTTCTTCAGGTTCAAACCGGGGTCAATATCAAATTTGGGTGAATCTGGAATAGCTTATAGAAGTAGCTGGATTCGTCAGTACTGGGCCAGATTTGCTGGACAGATTACATAATTGGGTTCGAGATCCCTTCTAAAAGTATTATTGATTTTATTTCATATAATGTATATGATGCTTTTTTTGGTAAATATATTGTCTAGTTCAATTTATTTTGTATTATTATCAAATATACTATAATACTCTGTAATTTCAAATGTTTATTTTACATGTATGCTAAATTTTAACCGGAAAAGTGAAATTAGAAATTAAATCGCACTAGATTTTTTTTTATTAAAATTCCGATAATGATTTAAAAAGGACATGAGTTGGATTATACTAGGAGATTTGGAAATTCTCCAAAAAAAAGTAAAGTATTGGAAAAATTAAATTAAAAATATAAATTTGATAAAATAATTATAAAGAATATTGTAAACAATTATGGAAAATACCTTAAAATTTGGATATAGTATTTAAAAAGCTTCTTAATAACAATTTTAAAATTTAACTTCCAAGAGAACATACATACACTGCGTTGTCCCCGCTCCAAACACTAAAATAACATAAAAGGCCAGTTCAGCTTATGGAATAGAGGGACACGTCATCACAGAAAGCACAAATTAAACCTTTTACATACAATTGAGACGTTTTTAAAATTTGTAATTAAATTGAAAAACAGACATAGTTTACGAATTTATTTAACATCGCCCATTTAAAAAATGGCTAGGTCAAAATACTAGACTACAAAATAATATATAACATTTAGTATTATGCATATATTGTTTTGTATATAAAATTTGAAGAAATTAAAGATTAAATAGTTGTTTTAATCTTCAAATTTTACTAAAATTAAAATGTAGCTTATAGTTTAAAACACTACAAATAATAAGATGGCGTATGAAAATCAAACGTTGTTGTCAGAAGTTTTCGACTCAAGTGATTCAACCAGTGGTTGAATTAATTGACTAAACTCATTTTAAAGTAAAAATAAGGACTAAGTTGAAGGCTCAACCGCCTTCATCCATTTGTTCAACTACAAGTCAATTTGAGTTATCCAGTCAATCTGATTAAACCTGGTTAGATCGGATTTGTTGTTCTCTATATTAGTTAGGTCAGATAGTTGGTTGATTCTTATTTTTTCGGTTGATCAGACTAGTCCGAAACGGGACATGCAACTTTGTCGAAGTTTTTCTGCGTCTTAACTGATAGTTGAAAGACAATGGTAATTTGATGAGATTTGTTAAATATAATATTAATATGGAATTTTTGTCTAAAAAATAACATTATTAAAATAGCTACAAGCTATTGATAAATTTCAAATATGACTTTTCTAAAAATAGTTATTAGAAATTCAAAAAGTTACCAACAATTTTTAGAAAAAAAATTTCACTAAACCATTAAATCGAGTTTGTTAGAAAGTAAACGGTTGGGATTTCATTGAAAAGTTGAATCAAAACACCCATTTTATTCTACACGTATATGATATTTTTTCTATTAAACTTTATGGACCGACTTGAAAATATAAATTTGATAAAATAACATATCGAGACTAAAGTATATTATTAATAAGGAATCTTTTAATAAATTATGGAAAATAACTTAAAATTTAGATATAGTAATTAAAAAGTTTTTTTTATTTAAATTTGTTTATAGGTAATTAATTTAGTAAATTAAAGTTAGGAATCTTTTTGATCTTTTAGGCAATTAAAAAATTTGATCGTAATTTTTTTGATCGTAATTGATAAAAAAACATAAATATTTGAATTTAGAAAATAGCTATCACAAAAATATATATAATATTTTGTATTAAACATATATTATTTTGCGTATAAAATTTGAAGTAATTAAGAAAGTCCTTTTAATCTTCAAATTTCGCTAAAACTAAAATGTATCACTTAAAAATATAAAATCTTTATATTTGAGGTCAGTTATATCTAAATCTTTTGAAATCGACTAAATTACCTCATTTTGAGTGTTTATGTGTCGGTTATATCCAATTTTTAAAAGTTTGGATCAGTAACTCATAATTGGCTATTTTTAGAAGGCTTAATGCCTTAAAAAATCCCGACCTTTCATCCCATTTTCAATCCTACCCCGACGTTAAAAATTTGTCAATTTCACCCCATTTTTCATTTTTTTCATTTCAATTGTACCCTAAAGCATAAAATTGATCTTTATATATTTGACAAAAGTTCAAAAGAATTCTTCAAAAATGATCAATTTAATATAAAAAGTTAATCTAATGCAAAAAGATCAATTTAGAAATTTAATTGGGACTAAAGTATATTATTAATAAAGAATATTGGGACTAAAGTATATAATTTTTATTCCACACGTATATAATTTTTTTTTTCTGTTAAACTTTATAGACTGACTTGAAAATATAAATTTGATAAAATAATATATTGGGACTAAAGTATATTATTAATAAAGAATCTTTTAATAAATTAAGAAAAATACCTTAAAATTTAGATATATGAATTAAAAAGTTTTGTAGTAAAATTTGTTTATGGGTAATTAATTTAGTAAGTTAAAATAAGGAATCTTTTTGAACTTTTAGTCAATTAAAAAAAATTAAAGGTTTGATCGTAATTGATAAAAAAACGTAAATGTTTGAATTTAGAAAATAGTTATTACAAAAATATATAGGGTTAATTTTAATAAAATACCAAACGTTTGAGAATCTTGTCAGTTATAACCAAACCTTTCAAAATTGTCTAGTTTAGCCCATTTTGTGATATTTAGAACCTTTTCTACCCATTTGCGAAAAAAATCAAAATTTTTATCATTCGTAAATGGGCTAAACTAGCCGATTTTGATTGATATGGAATATTTGAATTTTTTTTACCAAAATCAATCAAAATCGGCTAATTTAACCTATTCACGAATGACAATTTTTTGAATTTTTTCGCGAATGGCTAGAAAAGGTTCTAAATATCCCAAAAATGGCTAAAATTGTAACAACCCATAATCATGAATTACATCCTGATATGTCTTGTTTAATGGTTGGCCATAGAAGTTTAACTATTAATTTGAAAAGACAATTAGAAGCAAATGATATTGCTGGAGTTAGACCTAGTAAGAGTGTTAGAATGCTTCAAGTTCAAGCCGGTGGACCGAATAACATAGGGTGTTTACCTAAGGATTGCAGAAATTTCATTGAGAGCAGAAGAAGACTGAGACTGGGAGAAGGGGACGCTGAAGCAATTCGAAAGTTATTCATGACAATGCAACAACATGACCGTAATTTTTTTCATCTAATGGATGTCAATGATGAAGGAAGATTGGTTAATGTTTTGTGGATTCATCCTCGTGGGAGAGCTGCTTATGAAGAATTTCATGATGTGGTGAGTTTCGATACAACTTATCTTGTGAACAAGTATAACATGCCCTTTGCTACTTTTATTGGTGTTAATCAATTTTGTCAATCAATTTTATTGGGTTGTGCTTTACTTACACATGAAAATATAAGCTCATTCAAGTGGCTTTTTATGAATTGGTTAGAAGCAATGGGTAATGTGCATCCTTTTGGTATTTTAACTGATCAATGTGAAAGTATCAAGGCAGCTGTGAGGGAAGTTATGCCAAATACAATTCATCGATATTGTATTTGGCATATTTTACACAAGCTACCACAAAAGTTCAAAAATCTAGCCAATTTTCATAATGCAATCACTGAGTTTAAAGATATAATTTATCATAGCTTGACTATTGATTTGTTCAAGATGAATTGGAATAATTTTGTAGCAAAACATCAACTAGAAAATCATGAATGGATGCTTGATTTGTATAGCCAGAGAGAAAGTTGGGTACCTGTCTATTTGAATCATCATTTTTGGGCTGGTATGGCTTCTACTCAAAGAAGTGAGGGGATGCATGCATTTTTTGATGGTTATATTCATTCGACGAGTACCCTAAAACAATTTGTTGAGCAGTATGAAATTGCGATTAGTGATAAGATTCAGAAAGAGTTCACTTCTGATTTTGATTCAAAAAATAGAACTTTAAGTTGCATATCAGATTTTGAATGGGAGAAACAATTTCAGTTAGTTTATACAAATGAGATGTTCACAGAAGTTCAGGCTGAAATTAAGCGCTCTTGGTATTGTCATGTGATTCCACCGGATGATGATCAAGCAGGGGCTGATGAGGATGAGGTTGGTATTGAGAAACTCAACATTTTAGAGCGACCCATAGCTAACAATCGGTATCATAAAGAATTTATGTATACCGTTGAATTCAGAGAAAATGGAGAGTACCTGAATTGCAATTGTAAAAAATTTGAGTTTAGGGGAATACCTTGTTGTCATATTTTTAAAGTTATGGCTACGAAAGACATAAGCTTAATAAATGATAGATACATTCTGAGGAGGTGGAGAAAGGATGTTTACAGACCGCATTCTAAAATTGTTTCAGCCAGTGGTTATCCACATATGACTGATGAATATAAAAAGTATCAAGAAGCGGAGCGTCTGTTTCAAGATTGTACTGACTTGGCATTGAATGAAAGTTTTAAAATGGAATTCATAAAAGGCCGTTTGGAAATTTTGAAGAATGATTTATTGAAAATGAATGATGGAATATCATGTCATGGAGTTGATATTAATGGAGTTAGTACAGGAACTAGAGTTGAGAACGACGAATTTGATAGACCTCCTGTTTTAGATCCTAATGTAGTTCGGAGTCGTGGAAGACCAAAAAGTAACCGATTAAGATCACGGCATGAACAAAATACTTCTAGTCGGAACAATAGGCGTGCAACAAATGGTTCTCAGCGAGGTAGACGTCGCAAAAATAATGCTAGAACGGAGAATACTACTGAGGTAATTTTGTTTTAATTTTATATTCAAGTTAATTTTATATTTAATGAAAGTTAATATGATTTTTGTTTAAAATTTGTGTAGCTTAATGAAAGGGAGGAACAATCAGTGGATTTGAACCAACCAGTTATTGATACTCAAGGCAGTCAAGTTATTTAGAAGAATCGATAATATTATCTGCTGCGTAATGCAAATCTCAACTGGACTTAGATAGTAGTTTTTTGTCTTACAAGATGTCATCAGGAACTCTTGCCAAAAAAATTCAAATTTGTGGTTGTTCTATTGGAACTTTAATAATAGAGAAGTTTAAGTATTGTAGTTTTGTTAGATTAACCCATCTGTCTCTTCATTTGTGGGTAGTCTACCATTTGATTCCTCTGTTTTGTATCTGTGCACAGAGGGTTTTTTGCTGGCTATTCACATGCTTTTGCAATCAATTATTCATAAAGTTTTTTGTTGCTTTTTTAAATGCTGCCATATTAGTGTTTTTCCATGTTCATTACTCATATGAAAGGTCTTAAGTAATATTAGAACCAAACATATTCAAGATTCGAAACTTTATTGCTCGTCTATTTTATCTATTGAGATTTAATTACTACTTATAAGCTACTACTCTACTTTGTTAATTTTGGTTGCACTTGTGGATTTTACTGAATATTGTTTGTCTGTTTTTAAATCGCCTCGTTTTATTGATTTTGATTTTACTGAATATTGTTTGTCTGTTTCTACACTTGCATAATTTCTTATTTTTGAGTGTTTAAGATGATTAATTCTGAATATGTGTTCATGTACTGCATTTATAATTTAGTGTTTAATTCTGTAATATGCTTTTTGTAGTTCTCTGTTAAGTTCTGTAGTGATATAGAATTGGTCTTTTTCAATTCTCAAAGTTAAAATTTGGTATTTGTGATTACTGAATTGGCTTTAGCATTTTTGATTGGTGAATTGACTTTACTGACTTAGTATTTTGCATTTTTGGTTAGTTTTAGTCAGTTAAGCTCAACTTTACATATGAACAAGTGCATGAACTGTAAGTTCAGGGGCTAATTAACTTAAAATGAGACTAGTTAATCAAATAAATCAATTTATAAATGAATGCATTAGTCTAAACAATAATATCTGAATTGATTGACTACCACACAAATTTAAAAATTGCTTCATTTTTGGCCCACAAGATGTAGTAAATAGTGACACTAAGGAACAATTTTTTTCTCTGGCTTTTCTAGCAAATCCAGCCTGCATTGCAGACTTCAAAATCAACACACGCTGCGCTGTATTTTCCGGATATGCTTGAAACACTGCTCTGGCTCCCCTTGCCAGACATCTGTATAATGATAAAAAAAAAGCCCTAAAAGGAGATTGCAAAACCAATTAACAGTATTTCAGAATAGGCATTTGTTAAACACTTGATAATTTGAATAGTAGTATATTAATTCAAAGATATAGACATACTTCAATTTTAGTCTTGGCTCATGGGAGGACTCGTCATTGCATAACCACTGCCATTACAAAATGTAATAGATACATAATTTGTGAGGTAAGAAAAAAACATTCAGAGTAACAGAATTGACTATGAAGCACATTATGTTATAATGATTAAGAATCTATGAACAATATCTCTAATGCTAGACAGAGGGAAAATTTCCTGCACATTAATGAACCAGCCATCTGAAATTCTATCCAAACTCACCACTTCATGAGTCAACAATACATAAACTAGTTATGCAATTATGACAAGGCTTCATCAAGATAGACCAAAAGCATGAGTAGGCTGTTCAAAAGCTAGTTCCTTTACTTTTAGCAAGTCGTGATAAAAAAAAACAAAATGGAAGTCACCAATAAGACCTGTAATCTATACAAAAAAGCCAACCAAGTAATGAAGAAAAATTTGGGAATATGTCATTGAAATCAGATTAAAAAAGACCATTGATGAACGATCTGTGTAATTTTGGAAGAATGTTCAAAAATTAGGAGAAAATAATCAAAGCACAAGAGGTGGTATTTTGGCAACTCCTGAATATCAAGAGGGTCTCTGGCAAAAAAAATAATATCAAGAAAGTAGATTTTTTTTTAAATTCAAATAAGTTGTAGAGATAAACATTAATTACTAAAAGTAAATGTAAAAGTAAATAGTAATTAAAAATTAACAGTGGTAATAAAAAATGACCGTAAGGTTAGAAGAGTAATTATTTTTTAATTAAATAATTAAATTAAAAAAAAGTGGGTTTCTATCCGGACAGATTCTATCTGTATATCAATAATTGAGTAATGTTTTAGGGATAGTGTCATTGCTTGAACCAGTGTACAATTGATTCTCTATTGTGTAGTATAATATATAGCTTTCATCCATAATTAGATTCTTTGTTGTTCGAAAGATATAAAATATTGGCCTCGATGATCACAAAATCTATCTTTTATGAAATCTTTATATTATAAGAGAGAATATATGCACAAAGATTGTTATTATAAAGTATCTGACATCCACAGAATGAGTTCTAATAGAAGACTATGTTTTGGGCTTATTATGCATGAAGTGATTGAAGAATCCATTTGAAAAGATTTATACTCCAAATAAAATAAAGTTTGTCTATAGGAAATGAATTATTGTATTCCATTCCAACTTAACATGCAGAAAACAGATGAGTGTGTGGACTTTTTGAAGGATTGGTTTGAATTTGAAGTGGGTTTATGCTAAGTTAGCTAATTATCCAAATGGGATGTGATTCTGAACTTTTGAGGAAGAAAGATAAGGTTTATAAGGAATTAAATATTCCTCCATGTGCACTTTATGTTCTCTCTACTTAATTCATCATGATCTTTGATTCTAGTTAGGCAAAATGTATTTAACTACCCACAAATTTTGTCAGTTTGGTCCATCGTCTTTAATTCCCAAATATATCCATGCTTAGTTTTTAGTTGACATGGCGTGAAATTTTATATGACAAGTAGGATAACTTTTGTACACGTGGACGTAATATTGCGTCATTTCAACTCTAAAAAATTAAAGGACGAAAAAATGATAGATCAGATTAATATTTTTTTTTGAAGTTATGATATATTCGAAAGTTGTGGATAGATAAATATATTTTGCCTTCTTGTTATGGTAGTAATGCATTTAGTGGTTGGTCATCATGGGGGCAGGCATAGGGAATTCAATTATTATAGTGGTTAGATGGACCTTGCCTTTATTAATTACTTGGAATTTTATGATCAAGTTTCCCTACATTGTCATTATTATGATGCAGATGAAGTATAATATATTGCATTGATATGTAAAATTGTGGTGCTGCTTGTAAAACTTATAGGCAATGAAAATTTATAAGGAAAACTTCATTAAATTGAGCATTTTAGCACTTGGTCCTCATTTTTAGGATAACAAGTTTTTAGGCCTTCCTCCATACCAAAATGTTTTTTATTTTTGGATCAGTAGTGTCTTGTACCAAAATCTTTTTCCTTTACCTTTCACATTTTTTAAAATGATCACATTTTTAAAATGATTACATCATTTGTAGTATTTTTACAAATTAATCCTTTAGAAATCTTTTTTACATTCATGTTTAAAGTGTAGTTTATAGTATTAGATATCTATTTTCACTTGATATCTATCAATGGAATATTGTTTTCCAAGATGCATATATCATGGATTTGATATATATTCATTACCAAAATCGTTTTGTAAGTTTATTAAAACGTTGGAGGATATGAGTTCAGTTCGTGAGAATCTTATCAGACTCACTTATTTAACCATTTTGCTCTTTATATTGTTAAATCAAAGTTCAATTCGAAAAAAGTTGAGCGAATCTACATTGTTTAAACTCAATGATCAATTTTGTGCTAAAATTTCTAATTTCGATCAATTTTTCAGTAAGTATACTTTGTTTTTGTAAAGCAAAAATGAATTTGTTTTTCCCTTTTAAAAAAATGTATTCTTTTTATTTGAGCTCGAATTTGATTCGAACTTGATAAATACTCGAATTTGATTCGAGCTTGAAGCAAACCAATTTTCTTCTTATGTTGAGGATTGTCATAAACTTATGATGATTAATTATGTTAATCCAACTCCACATGGTAAAAAAATAGAAACAAAATGTATCAAAGCTAAAATCAATTTTTGGTCAGTATATTGTTTAGCGCATCAAGATGTGTTCCTTTAAAATGATTACTAGCCAGCAGATTGGGATTCATTATTCAATCCATTCTCATTAGACTTACTAATTCATATTTTTTGACTTATATTTTTATGTTTTATTTCTAGGTTTACAAGAGATACAAGCATTATTATCAGCAAATGCAAGCAGTAGTGGCATCTTTTGAATGCGTTGCCGGGCTCGGCAATGCAGCTCCATACGCAAACTTGGCCTTGAAAACCATGTCCAAACATTTCAGGTCTATAAAGAATGCAATAACGGACCAGCTTCAGTTCGTTAATAAGGGTCATGGCCAACTGAGCCGCAGAAAAGAAGAGGCTATGAGGTTTGGGAATAGTGATAAAAGCCCTTATGTCCAGAGGCCTAGTCAGAGCGCAGGATTCATAGAGCACCAGCCTGTTTGGCGACCACAAAGGGGCCTTCCGGAGCGTGCTGTAACTGTCCTTCGGGCATGGTTGTTTGAGCATTTCTTACACCCGTAAGTAACCAATGGTTCTTAATTTACAGTTTTCGTCTATTGAATATTAACTATGTATTCTGGTTTGAATCATAAAAACTGTCTTCTGTTGCAGCTATCCCACAGATACCGACAAGCTAATGTTGGCTAAACAAACCGGTCTGTCACGGAACCAGGTATGAATTTTTCATTGTTAAGGTGTTACTCTTTTGTTAGATTTTCTAACAAACTAGATTTTCCAGAAGAGTTTCCACTTTTGATTTTTTTTTTCCAGTTCGGATTTAAGGGTCCATCCTTTGACGATATTGAAATGTGAATCAGGTTTCTAATTGGTTTATCAATGCAAGAGTAAGGCTCTGGAAGCCGATGGTGGAAGAAATACACATGCTTGAAACACGGCAAGCACAAACGAGCACACAACGGGAGGACCAAAATGCCAATAAATCAAGCGACCCCGCTCCTCATTCGAACTCCACAGTGTCAGATAATCCATCAACCTCCTCTAAAAGAGTTCAAGACATCCCATTAAAGCGCACTAGAAATGATCTTCCTGATTTACCTATGGGTAATGAGAAACAACTAAACTTGTCTTACAACAGTATGTCAAGCCATCCACCGGTAGGAGTTGGTATAAACACAGGTGGAAGTGGCGGTGTTTCCTTAACACTAGGCCTTCACCAGAATAATAATGGGATAGGTTTGTCGGAGTCCTTTCCTATGAATGCTGCTCAACGTTTTGGACTCGGTCTCGAAACGAGTAACGAGGGATTTGTAATGGGTGGTTTTGAAGTACATAATCGGCACTTTGGAAGAGATGTCATGGGAGGGCAACTTTTGCATGATTTTGTTGGCTGAAGACGCGATGTTTAACATTGTGTTTTCGTACTAGACGTGTTCTTCGAGAAGCGGTCACATATATGCTTGCCCTGTAAGCTGTAACAAGGTATGCTCATGGAATTGAAGTGTATATGAATCTCTTGATATCATTTCTAAGTGGAGATTGGTGTAAAATTATTCTGTAAATCTATGATTGATCAATGATAGAAAATTATACCTTGATAGGTAAATTAAACCATCCGAGTAGGCCGGATGGTCGAAATAGCTCAAATTTCTCAAAATGTGGGATTTTGTTTTTGTTAATTGAGCTGAATCTTGCA
This sequence comes from Mercurialis annua, assembly GCF_937616625.2. Lineage (NCBI taxonomy): Eukaryota > Viridiplantae > Streptophyta > Magnoliopsida > Malpighiales > Euphorbiaceae > Mercurialis > Mercurialis annua. Next base: position 9,772,158 of record NC_065570.1, read on the forward strand.
ATACCCCAATCCTATTCATCATTGGTTGGTTTATCATGTTTGTATATACTTTTTAATTTGAGTAGAAGAAATTAAACATGCTGAATATATTGCAGGAAATATGATGGTACATTTTTATTCTTTTGTCGAAGCAGCAGCTTCTAAGTAGAACTATAATCGAGAAGTTAATTGAGTTCAATATACTACAATCATCCAGAGATCGATTCATTTCATGAATATTACTAAACTTTATCAATATATTTTGGACTCGAGCCATATTAAAGTTCTTTTACTATTCAACATTTGTTTAACTAATCCCTACTTAAATTTCTTCATTCATTCATTCAAAAATTCATGACTATCCAAAGAAAAGGTCATTGGATGGAATTAGGGTGTCTAGTGCTCAACTGCTGGTGCCTATATAGGATCTAACAATCGGCGATAAATTTTAAGATTAATACGCCGAATTTATTTAACGTTTTTCTAAATATAATGCGTGAATTGTATTATTGTGAAGAGAGTTTGCTTGAAAAAATATTTGATTATTGATACGCCGAATTTATTTAACGTTTTTCTAAATATAATGCGTGAATTGTATTATTGTGAAGAGAGTTTGCTTGAAAGAATATTTGATTTGTAGGATATTGCATTTGGAGTAAAGCAGAGCATTTAAAGATCAAAACAATGTAGTTCGTGAATTTCGTGGAGCGTTTGTGGTATGGGAAGCATTCCTGCTGAGGAAGCTATTCCTGCCGGCCGACAAGATCTTCAGCTTGGCAGGATTGGAGCTGTTAGATTCCATCTTCCATCTTAAAACTAATTGGTATTAAGTGGAGGTGTCCAACTAATATATAAACACAAGTTTATTCACACACAAACAATGTGGGATCTCCCACTTCAACACTCTTCTTCACGCGTAGCGTTTCCGGGCCGAGCAACAAAATCCCACCTCACACGCATCTTACGTTGGCCGGGCTAAACCCAAATTGTGTGAATGGAAAAGTATCTGATGCCATGTTAGATTTCATCTTAAAACCAATTGATGTTTAGTGGAGGTGTCCAACTAATATATAAACACAAGTCCATTTACACATAAAAATAATGTGGAATTTCCCACTTCAACAAGAGCTTGTGAAGCAGCCCTGCCAGGAAGCTTTTGCTCGGCAAGCAAATCCTGCCGCTCGGCGGGATGCTCTACCTCATGTCCTCAGCAGGATTGACCAGCGAGAGGAATTTGGTACAATCCTATTTACGAATGTATTATCAGACCTAAACTCGAGTTGTAATAGACTACTAGGATTTCTTCAGAATTTCAACCAACAAATTATTTAAAGTTTAAATTTTTTATTTTTGGCATAAATGCAAAGGTTGTCGAATAAGTTTAAGACAAAACAAGCAAACTTTTTCACATACAATAAAGATATTATTTTATAAAAAAAGTTCGCGAGTTAGAGGTTGCGGAGAATATTGACGGCGCTATAAATTTCACTTTAATACTATCTTGGCTAGGGCTTGACGTTTCTAGGAATGGTGGAGCTGCTTTGTCAGGTGCATCTGTAGGGTTCTTTTTCCGAGGTGATAAAACAAAGTAAGAGAGATCGGTCAGGATCATGGGATCCTTTTCTATCAGATAGGACGGGCTGTGTAGAAGTTGAAGCTTCGAACGTTAATTGAAAAGTCTCCCAAACTTTTAGCATTTAATTACTGTAAGTGATTGTCTGATTTTATCGATGCACTAAAAATTTCCTCTGGTGGTGATAGAGATGCCAGATAGTCTTAGCGGGGTTAGCGGGAGTTAATGTTAGACATTTTTTAAATAGGCACACTGCCCGTGACTGTTGAAGGTTGAACCCTCAATCTCATACACATATCATTAGAGTTTGGCCAATTGGGCCAAGCCTTCAAGTGTTTATATTAGAGAAAATTAGGAAAAATACTTTCTTTTTTAAAATAATATGATTTCCTACCTCAACAAGGAAAAGATAGAGAAAATACCTCACTATTTTAATATATTTACTATTTTACTCTAACACCTATTTATATTATAATTATACATATTCATTATTATTATTTTACTCTAACTTTATTATTAGCGATTTATAAGTGACAACTGTCATTTCTTTTCTTTTTTCTCTTTCTTTTTCTCTTTTCTCTCCATTAGCTTTCTTCTTCTCTATTCTTTATTTTTCGCCATTTTTTTCTTCATTTTCTTCTTCTTCTTCTTTGTCTTTATTTCTTCTTCATTTTTATTCTCTTCTTCTTCATCGTTAATTCATCGCTCCGTCGTCGTTCCACCATCATCCCGCCGTCGCTCCGCCGTTTTTCATATTTGATTTTAGCGATTTTCCTCAACTCGTGATGATTAATACTATTTCTTTTAACTTTCGGATCTAAATATTCCAATTCTAAATCTAAAAATCTGTATTAAAAACGATTTTCTGCACAAAAAAACGATTTCTGCAAAAAAACAGCTTTTGATTATCATATGAGTATCATCACTGCATTATCATGTAAGTATCATAACACTGCAGAGAAAATTGATTTTTTACTAAAAAAACAGTGTCTGATTATCATATGAATAACATTGTATTAACATACCGTTATCATAACATTATATGATTATGATAAGGTTATGATAATACAAATGTACGATAATGATAATAGTACAATAATATTTTTATGATAATATAATGATAAGCTTATATAGTATGATGATTTGATACTTACATGGAATTTTTTTTACAGAAATAGTGTCATATGATAATGTTTTATCATATGATAACGAGATGATAATATTTATGGTACATATATAATAATATCTATGATAATGTATGATAAAATAGTTTCTGATTATCATGTCGTTATCATAACACTGGAGTATGATAATTAGATGATAATGAATTATGATAAGTTTATGATAACTGGATGATAACGTACGTGAAAATAGAATTACAAAAAGATTCATGACACCAGTATGATAACCAGATGATAATAAAATAATAAAGTTATGATAATAGTATGATAATATGATACCTATATGTAAACAAATCACATAAAAATTATGATAATGAGATGATAATGTAAAGATAATAGTATGATAATATGATACCTGTATGAAAAAATAATTACAAAAACATTATGATAACGAGATGATAATGTGAAGATAATAGTATGATAATATGATACATGTATAAAAAAACAATTAAAAAAAATTATGATAATAAGATGATAAGGTGACGATAATAGTATGATAACATGACCTTATTATACTTCATTATAATACTATTTTCTTCACATTATCATCTCGTTATCATATTTTCAATGTAATATTTTTCATATAGGTATCATATTATCATAATGTTATCATAATTTTATTATTATGTCGTTGTCATAACATTATCATTTAGGTACAATAATACATTATCATTTAGGTACAATAATACATTATCATCTCGGTATCATATGATTATATTATGATTACGAGATGATAATACAGTGATAACAACATGATAATCAATTTTTTATAGAATATCTTTCTTTATGCAGTGTTATGATAACATTATGATAATACAGTGATACTCATATGATAATCAGAGACTTTTTTTTATAAAAAATCATTTTTTCTGCAGTGTTATGATAATCATATGATAATCAGATGCTGTTTTTTTGCAGAAAATCGTTTTTTATCATAATATTGTTTCTTCATGCAGATTTTTAGATCTAAAATTAAAAAAAAATCAAGAGTAGTTTATTTATATCTGAATGTTAAAAAATCGTAATAATTATCATGAATTAAAGAAAAGTTTGCTAAAATAAAAAATGAAAGAACAGTGGAGCGACGGTGGAGCGACGAAGAAAGGGCAGCGGAGCGATGAAGGAACGATAGAGAAGAAAGAAAAAAATGAAGAAGAAAAGAAAAAATAAAAAAGAAGAAGAAAATTGACGAAGAACAGAGAAAAAGAAGAAGAAGAAGAAGAAGAAGAAGAAGAAGAAGAAGAAGAAGAAGAAGAGGAGAGAGGAGAGAGAAAGAAAAAAAGAAAGAAATATAAAAATATGACAACTGTCATATGATAAGAGTAAAAATATATACTTAGAGTAAAAAATCAATAAAAAGTAGGTATAATCATAATATAAACATGCTTTAAAATAAAAAAAATAAAAGCATTAAAATGATGAGATATTTTCTCTATCTTTTCCTTATTGAGGTAGAAAATCAAATTATTTTAAAAAATAGAGTATTATCCTAATCTTCTCTTTATATTATTGTAATTGAGTAGCTAAAAAAGCTTAAGTATATATTTTTTAGGTTTAATTACTTAAAAATATTTTAATTACTCAAAAATATTCTATCTTTTTTAATTTTTTCATGTATGGCCATATCTTTCAAAATCTCCAGTTTTAGCTAATCTTTCAATTCTCACTTTCAATTGTAGCCATTTGTCCAAATTTGATTGGAAAAAAAAAATTAAATATCATTTATATTACGTTATAGTATATTTCAATTTGTATTTCTATCATAATAAATTTAATAATGAAGTAATATGAAAGATTTATTTGAATTTTTCACGCTCCAATTTGGACAATTAGCTACAATTGAAAATAAAAATTTAGAAATGAGCTAAAATTAAAGATTTGAAAAAATGTGGCCACAAACAAAAAAATGGAATATTTTTGAGTGATTTAGCCTTTTTTATTTATTATTCCTACCTCATCTAATGACGTTTTAGACTTTGACAAAAAAAAAATTAATGAAGGAGATATTTGAGTGAAAAATAACATAAGGCTCTTATACATACATAAGCCAAAAGATGCGGGGTATATTTGTATGTTCCCCTAACACATACCATTCTAATCGCTAGCGTGATTCAACACATCATGGTATTCCGTTCCTAATTGGAGTTTGATACGGAAACTCACGCTTATTTTCCCTTGGCAATATTGTTATATACATTATACAAAAAACCAATAATCTCACAAAATACATTCTGCCATGTTGCGTTATAGTTTAGTTGACGGCGTGGTTCGCTGTTTCCGTAAGAAGGCGGCGTTGCAAAACGATGAGCTAAGTAGTGATGAAGAAGAAGATTATGAAGAAGTAGAAGATTTTGAATTGCAGGAGAAAATGAAGGAGGAGAAGTACGAGAAATACTTCAAACAAGTTTCTGCTTCAGGGGTACAATCGCTTTCCTTCATTTTAATTTAAAGTTACGTACAGATTTTGATTCGTTTTATTTTTAGGGTTTTGATGTGGACAGCCTTTGTTCTGATTCATCTCTTGTCGATGAAATCCGCCCTCTTTTACGCGTCGGAGGAGAGCCCGACGAGGATCTCAAAGTTATGACTGATTTTGCAATTGAACAACAGAATAAACAAGAGGTCAGACATGTTTGATTCATGGAATGAAATAACTTTTTTTTTACTTTTTAAGATGAATATTTATTTCATAAAATCATGAAATAATAATTTTATGACGTTATTATTCCATAAACCAAAATAAAAAATAGATATTCCTATTTTGAATCTAATTTATGAACCAAATAAGTATATTCATTTTTGTTCGTTTAATCTCATTTATTCTTCTGCTTAGGGCACCAATCTTCAACTGGTTAAAATCGTTAAAGCTAATTTCGGATTAGTGTCGGGCGGAATGTACTATATCACCATAGAAGCAAAAGATGGTGAGGAAAATATTAATACATATCAAGCTCAAGTCTATGATGGATTTAAACACCGCGAACTTGAGTTGTTTAGAGTACAATCCAGGTACGTGAGATTTGTTTGTTATGGAATAGGTTTTGAGCTATAACTATGTATTTTTAATTTTGTTATATTTGAATTTAAATTCTGGTTTATTTTTCCTGCAGCAGTAACAGCGAATCCAGCGATAACGTATATGATTAAGGTGAAAATTCTTCGGACTCTTGTATCATCTTCTTTAGTTTAACTTAATTTATCTATATTTAATGAGACTCTTGTAGTCGGATGCTATCTATGTTAAAAAAAATCTTTAAGTTTCGTCTATTGTTGTCGAGAAGTAGGATTTGCAGGCATGAAAACTTATACCCTTGTTGATAGGCAGAGTAAAAGAAACTTGTTTGTGTAGCATTTCCAATCATTTTGGTTGAGATTAGTGATTTGAGTTTAAATCAGTTCCTTCAACTTTGTCCTCTTTTTAATGGATTTTTTTTTTTTTAGAATCTTTTTAATGGATATTTTTGTTTTGCCTTTGCAGCAGGTGATGGGGCTTTGTTCCTCAACTTTCCAGTTGCCAGAATCTTTATCATTTGAATTAGTTTTGCTGGCTCTCTGTTTTCTTTGTTTTTTTTAGCCTAAAGTGCGTTATGCCCTTATGTAATGCATGTGTGAATAATTTTTCTGAAAGTAGACTAATAAATACTAATTTTAACAGTATCTTTTGGATCTTATAACATTATACACTTGATCATTTACACATTGTTGGGATTAAAAGTCAAAAAAGAGTTGGTAAAGGTTGACATTTTTCGGCCCCTGTTTGGGGAAGTTTTTGTTAAATAAAAGTTATGGATTTTAGAGGGTTAAATTTTTTTGAGGAAATTACACCATTTACCAAAAAAAATGAAAATAATTATAAAACTATATGTTGACTTTTTTCATTTACAAAAATATTAATAATATTTACAAAAGTATAAAAAAATAAAAAATAATATCAAACATACGGTGTATACTGTGGGTATAATGTCAGTATACTAATAAACTAACATTATATCAACATTATACCAAAATTATACAAACATTATACATCCTGAGATTTTATTAATATTAAATAAAAATTTACCAAAATTACATCAAATCGTATACTTAAAATTAGATTAATAATATATCAAAATTATACCATCAGTATACCAAGAGTGTACACATTAAAATATACTGAGATTTTATTATTACATCAACATTACACCACATCGCATACTAAATATTAACCAAACAATATACTAAAATTAATACCAACAATACACAAATTCTCTAGTTCATTACCAACTATAGTAAAAAATACACATAAAAAAAATATACATGTTATCAACTAGAAAATATATATAAAAATTTATAATCAATATACCAAAAATATACTGAAATTATACCAATGATAAACCAAATATTATTTTTAAATTATCTGATTTATAGTTTTAATATTCCAAAATTATACCATAATTATACCGACATTATACAAATCGTACTTTTGTAATTAATTTTCATTTTTTGATACTTTTGTAATTAATTTTAAATCAGTCCTATTTTTGTAAATAACAAAAATTTACAGGTACTTTTGTAAATATTTTTAAAATTTTAGGTACTTTTGTCATCGTCCCAATTTTTTTCTCAATCCTTCTCAACTCTCATATGCCAATTTGATAATTTGTGAATCACCGAGGCAAATTTTGGGCCAGAATAATCTTTAAAGCTCGCCTGAGACATAAAGACGGTCAAGTATAAGAGTTAATTAAACAAAAAACGTGATTTACCCAAAATATTCCTATTAATACAATTGAAGTTTCTGTTTTTGAAGAATACAATTTCCATCTTTTGTTTTTAATTTTTAGATTTTCTATTTTTGATATTTACGTTTTCTATTATTGTTCTATTCTTCAATCAATTCATTTCTAACGCTAATCTCATATCTCAATTCTTCATCTTCAATCAAAATCTCAGTCACTTCAAACCCTAGAGATCTCCTCTGCTCTATTCAATCGTCACCAAACTATAAAGGCTTCCAATCCCCGAGTCATCGGAGCCGTCTTAAGTCTGCCGTCATCGCCCACCATCGCCACAGCCCGTTCATAACAGCATCTCCTTCTCCAATCTGTCTTTCGGTCTCTGTCAAACGTTGTAGCCACTCTCCGCCCTATTTTTTCTTCCGCTCCATTCCACCGCTCTGCCGCGTTACGCCGTAGAAGCTATCGCCGTTCGTGAAGAGATGACCTCCGTTTCCAGAAACAAAATCGGAGAACGCCACAACCGCGGTTCTCATTTTTTGTTGTTTGAGTGGTTTGCTGGTCTTTAATGTCGATCAAGAAGCAACATCAATTTTTGATATTTGGTGTTGCACAGCTTGCACTCAAAGTGTTTGAGGAAATGCTTATGAGAATTGTAATGTTTTTGGTGTTGGGTAACCAATAGTTAACATTAGGTAAACCGTTGGTTAACTTTATAATAAATTTTATTTTGAATATATTATTAATAAAATCGTTAGTTAACTGTTGTTGAATTTTATTTTGTTGCTATTTAACCAATGGTGTACTGATAGTACACCAATGAACTTGTTTTTAGTACACTGTTGGTTGACAAATGGTTAACTAATGATTAATCAATAATTTTAGATTTTAAAAAAGACGATTTAGGTTTTATTTGACGGTTGCTCTTACGGTGATGAAGGCGGTGAAGTTTGTAATAGAATTTTCAACTAGTTTAATAGAAATGGAGGTTTGAATTTGTAATTGTTTTGTCGTTGGTTAACCAATGGTGTTAGCATACCGCTGGGTAAACAAAATCGTATTTATGAGATTAAAAAAATATTTTTGAGAATAACAAAAGTTATTTTTGCAAAAAAAAAAATATAAATTGTATTTTTTAAAATCAAACTTTGAGGTAATATTTTTGAGAATATTTTATATTCTTTTGGTATTTATCTAAACATGCCTAAGTATAAGCAGGAGAAAGATATAAGAAGTAAAGAATATAAAATAAAAAATCAAAAAAGAGTATTGACATTAATCTTATCTATTTTTAGAGTGTTTATATAATAAGATGTGGCAATGAGAGTGTATTAAACTGAACATAAATTAAGAAATAATTTACTTTAATTTCATTATTTAAAAAAATAAACTAATAGTAATTTTTTTAAAATAAACAGATAGTAAATTAATAATAAATTGTCTTTTAATAAGCCGATAGTAAATCAATATAAACACCTATTTTCCAAACATGTAAAAAGTGATAAGGAACTGAAACGTTCAATGATGATTTCCAGAGAAATTTGTCCGGATGACGAGTTATCGATTCGTTTGTTTGAATTCTAGCAGGCTTGATTAATGGTTAAAGCATAATTAGCTATAAAAAGTCAACACAGATTTAAAAAACTTGTAGTTTAAGTCTAGAAATTGGACTAATTGCAATATCTTAAAAGTTTTTGGGCCAATTTGCAAGTTTAACGGAATAAAATTGACCATACCCAAACTCTTAAAGTCCCATGAGCCATTTTTAATATTTCTAGGTACCAAATAACACATTTAGACATAGTTATCACCTAATTAATTAATTAATACGAATTTTGCATGTAAAATAGTAAAGCAAATGTAAAAAATGTAATCCTAGTTCTAAAAGCTACCACTTTTCACACTCCTAGCTCTACGCGTCCACCTGCTTTCAGAAAACTAACAGAACTAACACTCTAGAAATCCTAAGTCACCGACAATCTCTATAAATACACCATTAACACAGTCTAGCCAAGAGGAGGAACGATAATCAAACACGAGAAACCCTAAAAACATCTATTTGGCAGAACTACATAGCGCGAACACACCAAATTAATCAATTCTGGTCTTGAAAAAAAAACTTAGACGCTTTAATTAGTCAAAAACAAGTTACTACGCATTGATTCGAAGTTGGATTCCACATCCGGATCACTAAAAAAACGAGCCAATGACTCAAAACGGTACTTCTGAGGACCCAAAAATCACTCTTATCACTTTTAATGCCATCTTAATCATACTTGTTTGTTTTATGATGCATGATTAGGCTATTTCATCAATTTTTGCCATAATTACTATTTTGATGTTTTTGCTATAATTGCAATGAAAAACTGATTAGGAGCATGTTTAGGGCTGCTTTACTATGTTTTATGCCATATATTCGAAATACAGTCAATTTCGATGTTTAGGGAGCATGTTAGATATAAATTGGCATATCGTGCGTTCTTGATGTTTTTACTATCTTACCTTCAAAATTGCCTTAAAAAGCATGATTTAGGATGATTAATGCATGTTTAATAGTTATTTCAATTCCAATATACTTTAAAACATTATTTGTACGTTTTGATGCGTTTTTTGAGCTCGTTTTGCATGTTCCCAAACCCGAAAAAGCTTCCTCGACGTAGCAAGAACCGCCGCCGCGGCCGGTTCATACTGGCGCTGCCGCCACTCACAGTGGCGGCGAAGTCTTCATCTCTCCCTCCCCCAGAATCAATTCCAAATTCTTCCGGACCCGATCCGACCTTATTTTTATGTTTTCGAGCTCGTTTGAACTCGTAATTGGGCCCCGTTTGAATCCACGTGTACTGTTTTAAGTTTAGATTCATAATTTGTATTGTAAAGTTTTGTCCCTATTTAATTCGGGCCTCAAAGCCCAAACGTGTAACTTGCTAAGCGAACCGGGCCCTGAAGCCCACGAACGATTGGACCAAAAACTTCCATAATGGATTCCGGGTTTGTTTGAACTCGGAATCGATCTCGGTTCCAATGATTGGAACCGTCGCGACGAGATGAAGAACTTTTGTGTTCTGCTTGGAACCCAGTTCCGACCACACTGACGGTCAAACCACATCGAGTGTCAGACACTCTGGTCAACGAGGTTAAAAAGTATTTCTAACCTTGCATGTTTACCACATGCCCATGGGTACGCTAATATTGTTTAATCGCTTTATAAAAGCATGCCAAATATAAACATTAATAGGCTAAAGGACTAACCATGTTAACTTAGCAATCAAATAATTTAAATCCATTAAATCACCTAGACATTTTTGTACTGCCATGTAAAATGTCATTAGAGGTTGTATAGGTTATTCAAGATGACTTAAAGTAAAACCAATCTCACTTCACATCCAGTTTTAGTCTTTATGAATGTAAATTAATCCAGACCAGCCATTATTTGACTATTTGATAAAAACCGCCGAGTTTAGATGTATGCTTAGGAGTAAGTGCTATCTGTCTCAAATGCCATTACAGATTGAGTCATATGCAAGTCTATTTGTTTACCGCTTTTTCAGACATGTTTACTTTCCAGTATTATATCTTGTGGATTGTTATTGTTTGTTGAGATGAGAATAACCGAATATGTCCAGTAAATAAGCCAATAACTGATAAGACAAGCACACGACTCTCGGGGAGGTCCACGAATTCGATCTTTTGGTCTGGCATACGATAATTTTATCCATAAGCGAGTACGGTTATCAAGTAGGTATAAAAGGCATTTCCTAGTTGAACTAGGTGGCGACTCCATTATTTCAAACATTTACATATCAAAAGTCAGCCATAAATCTGGGCGAGTCCCAGAACCCCGATCCGCTTAGAGCCAATAGTAAACTGATATTGACAAAAAACCGCATTTTGCAACAACAAAAAAAACCCACCATTTTTCAATTTTTAAAAGTAAAAAAGTATTTTTGCAATCACTTTCGGCAATTTGTATTTCTCTTGTTTTTCTCATATGTAGATATTTCTTAAAAATCTTTTTTTTTTCAATTTTTTTTAAAATAACTTAGATTTAAGGACTGGTCCTTTATTCTATTTGTTGTTTCCTCTACTTTATAACATTTGTAAAGTAATATTTGAGAAAGAAATGCGATTCTATTTGAGTTTTATAAATGTGATTGCATGTTTCGTTTCCATTCCGAAATTGGATAACCAAACTTATCCCTAGAGAAATATCAACTATCTTGCATTTTTACAAATAGTACAAATATTTAATAATCATAATTTAAATTTGTATAAAAAGAACTACATCTCAGTTTGACTGCATTTCCTCGCACAAACATACTATGCAATTCCCAGAAACTTCGGCAACATGGATTTTGACCCCAAAAGGCATCTTCTTTTTACTCCCTTTTGATGTGGTGATAATTAGAAATTTGAAATATTAACATAATCAAACCATAATACTAAATAATCCATAACAACAAAATTAGCAAAATTTTATTATCATTTTAATATAGTTTTAAATTTGAATCTGAACTCGTTGAGCAACAAAATTAAGGCCAGTACCTTGATAGTCTAAACAATTTAAGATTTCGCTTTTGAATGTCGTCAAAGATTTTGGCTTCATATGTATTAACAATTTCATCCTCATCCTTCGCGTCTAAAGGGATATAAAACATTCCGCCAGATACAAATTGAAAATTGATTTTAAAAATTTTAACAAGATAAAGGTTTGCACCCTAAACACAAAATAAGTTAACAAATTATCATTTTTAAATTCTAATAATACTTTGAAAAAAAATTATGTTTAGATTTTTTTTCTAACAAATGAGACAATGAGTGATAAATCTAAACAATTACGCTAATTGTTTTCTAACCTTACTCTTATTGTGCTGTCCAATACCACAATCGATAACTTTTCCATCATCATCTTCAGCTGCATTGGATATAGGACCAATTTCATCAACAATTTCATTATCATAAATTTGGATCCGCATCAAAACCCTAAAAAAATATTAAAAATAATAAATTAATTTTAGCTCTCAAATTTTCTTAAACAAAAGTATTATACATGTGAAGCTTAATCTTTTTCAGCATATTTAGCAAATTTTTCTTTAAAAATATTCTCTTTTAAAATTTCATCTTATTCATCACCAATGGCAGAGGTACACAAGGGCGACTTGCGGCGGCTGCCCCAGCGGCTGGAGAATCACAAGGGGGGCCGATTCCCACCTCCACAGTTGCCCTATCTCATTCCGTTGGCGCGCCCTATTTTTATCTGTAAGTATCTTTATATGGTAACATGAGATTAGCTGCTATGCCCTAGTCTGTCGAATATTCTAGCAAAATGAAAAGGTGGTGAATTCATGTATATCTTAAATTTACCCTATTGCAGCACCGCCTTAAGTTGGAGAAGATGGTTGTTTAGGTATAACATTTAAAATTCAAAAAAAAGTTAATTGTTAACGTGTTTTTTTTTATTTGAGCCCATTATTCTTACATATAATATATAAGCACGTCTTTTAGTTAGAAAATAAAGGTTCATATAAATACAATAATTCCATATAAAAGACTAAATAATACTATTTTTTATATTCTAATAGTTTAATTATAATATAATTTTTTAAAAACTCATTTCATTTGTTATAAATTAATAATTGGTGTGATTATACTAATTATGTTTATTGAATTATTTATTTATTAATAAGGATAAGTAATTTTAATATAATTTTTAAAATTTGTTTTTTCTTATTAACAAAAAGAAAATATATGCTATAAAGATAAATAAAATGATATATTGTCTGTCTAAAAAAAATCCACCACCACTAAATTAAAATTCTGGCTACGCCACTAGTTGATATTGATGTTTCCGTGGAGGCCTGAATCTCTTTTTAGGTTAATTATTTTTTACACACAGAGTCAAAATGACGTCGTTTTGGTTTTAAAAAAACTTGGCTTTTAGCCCCACTTGATAAATTGTTCTGGCTCCGTCCCCTGTTCATCACTAATTTCAAAAGACTCCGCCATACTTGTGTTTTTGTTCAATTGGATAAAAGGTCACTTTATCCCGAACTGGAATAAAATATCAAAAACATCAAATTTATTGATTTTTGACCAAAAAATAAAATCCAAAACTCGTCATTTGCGAGTGCAATTCACTCTCCTATAAATACTTTAAGAATTACCTGTAAAAAAGTTGATGTTATAACATTAATATTAGGAAAAAATTAAGATATAATTATAGAATCATTGAACTGTATCTATTAATGACATGTAAAAATCGCTGAAACATCATCGTCAACAATTAACTAACGCAAACTTTAAAATTGAAAAACTTTACCTTGTAAGGCTCTGTAAATATAACATTATTATGCTTATTTAAATCTACCAATATAATCATAACTCTTACTCGGTAACGAAGATACATTGGGGCGACCTGCGGCGGCCGCCCCAGTGGAAATCATGAGGGGAACTAATTTCCCCTCCACAATGGCCTCATCTCATCGTTGACGATTATATTTATTTAATAATAATTAATTTATGGGTATATAATATTTAGTTTTACTATTTTTTTATGAGCAAAGCACAAAATTACCAAAAATGGCCTATAATTACATCAATGGTCATTCAATACCATCATAATAAGAAGAGGTCACAAAGTTTTTTTTTCTCTCATTCTCACATGGTCCCCTCCTTTTTCTCTCTTCCACGTTGTCCCCTTTCTCTCTCAAACACACACACCATATGCCTAAATAATTCATTTATATAACATAAATTTCGAAAATAATATTACTTTTAACTTTAAAAATTTAAATTATTAATAAAAAAATACATAAATTCACAAATAATACAATTTTTATAAATTATTTACTGATACATTGTTAATATATCGAACACGGGTCTGATGCATAAATAATTTATATGTGATGTATAGTTATGTATTAGAGATACATCTATTATGTATCGGATATTTATCAAATTTGTATTAAAGGTGTATCTATTAATTAATTAAGAGATCTGAATTACATTGAAAATATCCGAGATAATTATTAACTACAAGTTATGTATTAAATATGTACCAGAGATGTATAAAATTATATGCAATATTACTTGAAAAGAAAACATACAAAAAACATGGAAAAATGGTTTTGACGATTGAATATGTATCATATATGTATCAGAGATGTATCATATATGTATCAGAGATGTATCAAATATATATCGTAGATGTATCCATTTCACATTCCAAAATGGAGGCTCTAGATATAGGTCTTAGTGCCCTATGTTTAGGGCCGGACCTGACTATTTATGTCAACACCATCTGTCAAAGTATTTTGAGAAATTTGCACAAAAAACTTCATTTTTAAACTTATTTGTTCTCAATATCTCAATTTTAAAAATTTACTTTTTTACTCAATTTTTTCTATTGTTTTTAGTTGTACTCTCAATTAGCAAAATAACTTATTTGCATTTTTACTCTACTTCTTTTAAGCACATGCATATTTTATTTTTTTCCCTTTTTTTCTCTCTTCTTTTTCTCTTTCTTCTTCGTCCTCCTTCTTCTTTTTTTCTTTTTCTCTGCAACTTTTTCTCTCTCTCCTCTTTTTTTTGTCTCTTCTTTTTCTGTTTTCTCCTTCTTCTTCTTTTTCTTCTTCTTCTTCTTCTTTTTTTTTCTTTTTTCTGCATTTTTTTTCTTTTTCTTCGTCTTTTTCTTTTTGCTAATTGTGAATGAGTTTAAGAGATAATATAATGGCTGATAGATGAGAAACTTCTTCTTCTTCTTCTTTTCTATGTTATTTTAAATTATTGTAGTATCTTTTTTCGGAAAAAAAATTTCAACTTTTTTTGAAAAAAATCGTCATTTTCTTCATTAATAATGTTTTGACCTGGTTTTCAAACGTTTTTAATTAATTTTAGAAATCATTTGAGATTGTTTTTTCGAAACTGTTTTATGCTGTTCGAAACATTTGTAAACGGTTTGAAACTGTTTTATACTGTGCGAAACTGTTATTTTTAGACTGTTTGAAAGTGTTTTTTAGAAATTGTTTTAGACTGTTTGAGACCTTTGTAAATGGTTTGAAACTGTTTTATACTGTTCGAAACATTTGTAAACGGTATGAAACTGTTTTATACTATTTGAAACTGTTATTTTTTAGACTGTTTGAAAGTGTTTTTTAGAAGCTATTTAGACTGTTTGAGACCTTTGTAAACGGTTTGAAAATATTTTATATTGTTCGAAACCTTTGTAAACGGTTTAAAACTGTTTTTTTACAAAACCTTTTGAAACTATTTGAAACTGTTATTTTTTAGACTGTTTGAAAGTGTTTTTTAGAAACTGTTTTAGACTGTTTGAGACCTTTGTAAATGGTTTGAAACTGTTTTATATTGTTTGAAACCTTTGTAAACGGTTTAAAACTGTTTTTTGACAAAACCTTTTGAAACTATTTGAAACTCTTTTTAATAAATTTTTAATTTGAGAAAATAAATGAGTAGTTTACAGTGTTCTTTCGTTTTGAAAAAGGTTATGATCATTAAAAAATAATAAACATAATAAAGCTGTAAAATAATTCGATTTAACAATTTCTTATCGATTCATTGTAGATTTTGCAGTTTTTAAAGAAGTTTGGATTTAAAATAACTTGTTTACAATTTGATAAACATGCAATAATTCGGATGGATATGAAAGAATATTTAAAACAATTTTTAGAATTGTTTATGAATTAAGATCTTAAAAGGAAATAATAAGCTGAAGGTTTTTGTTGGAGAAGAAGATATTTGTTATAAAAGAAAACATGTAGAATAAATTTTGGGTAAAAACAAAATGAGCAGAGTAAAAAAATAATTCAATGACACGCTAGGGTACAAAAATAAAGTCAACAAATAAGGGTTATAAAATGCTAATATTTTCTCTAATTAGGTATTCTCCTAATTTTCCCAAACATTTTTAGTGGAGTTTTAGAATGTCCCGCATCCATAAAGAGCAAGCTTACTCCGGGTTTTTGCTATGTTGATGTATTTAGAGTACCCTGTAATTTGGCTTTGCCGCTTCGATGTTTGATGATTTTATTTCCCTTGTTGTTTGAGTTGTTATTAGTTGATGGAAAATTTGAGAAAACTTTAGGGTTTAGTTGTTGGTTGTGTTTTAGAAGTGGTTTCCAAGAAGATGGATATCTACAATAAAAGTTGACAATATGTTCATTCAACTTTAATAATAAAAGTAATATGTTATGGTCATTCAACATTCAAAAGTTTTAAGTGTTTAGATTATTATTACTACATTATTTCTTCAATTTCTCTGCTCTTTTATTAGAAAGTGGTACTATTAATCATCTTTGGGGTTAATTAAGATTAGTATTTATATGGTATTTTCAATTAAATTATCAACTGGTCATTCAGGAGTTTAAATAATAAATAATTAAAAAATTAATCTTTGGCTAAATTGATAAAGCTGAGAGATGTATATGTAGGGTAATTGATTTTGGAGGTCATTGTACTTTTAAAAAGTTGCAAAATGGTGACCGAACTTTAAAACGTAACATTTTAGTTACTATATTATTTGGTTATGTTAAGATAGAAGGATTTTTGGTTACCGAAGAAAATTATTTCAAGTCGATTTTTTGTTGATTGTGTGTATATATGAAATATAAGATATTATTTGTTATAAATAATCAAAATTTGATTACTACGTATGTATAATTTGACCGTAAAACACTAAAAAACCTTCCAAAATCACATATTTGAAAGTTTAGTAACCAATTTGTTACGTTTTGAAGTTCGGTCACCATTTTGCAATTCTTGAAAAGTACAGTGACCCCTAGAATCAATTACCCTGTATATGTACTTTGCAAGGAGAAATGTTTATGTAGGACTGAGAGACATATATTTTGGTCAACATCCATATGTCGTACACGTTGGCATAAAATTGTTAGGCTTCTTGCTTGCACATTTGCTCTCACTCTCTGTGCAAATGTCAATTTCCGTCTACTATTAGGCGTAAAAAACAGATATTCCCAAGTAAATGGAACCGAACGTGAACAAGTTTGAAGTAGAGATTTCCTGAACAAAAGCGATATAGTTGTCACGACCCAATTTCATGAATCGTGACCGGCGCTAGGGTATGGGTATGGTTGTACCAAAACCCGTAGCAAGCCTTGCGGAAATCAATTAACCATTTAAACCTGCAGAAAACTGCTCGGGGGCAACCGAGACTCCAACCTAGGTCTAGCACTTTATATTACAGTTCTAATATAAATAATTTAAGTATCTGAAATATTCCACAACATGCCTTAAATATAATAATAAAATATTTCAGAGTAAACATGCTACTAATAAATAATCGGTCTAATCGACAATCCCAATGTAATAACAAACGTAATATATAAACTAGTTATACTGCGGTCTAAGAGTTTGAAAATAGAAACTAGTTTAATAACAATAAATCCTCCGAGGAATCAAAAGAATCGGAGTGGACCAGCTTTCAAATCATAAACCTGGAAAATTTGGGAAAACAACGGGGTCAGATATACTGAGATGAGTTCGCAATACTATTTACATTTATTAAGTTTAAAACCCTTAAATGAAAACATTTTTATACTAATATAATATGATTATGGAAAACAGTATTGAAATGATCCCAGCGTAAGTATGACATAGCATACCGATAAACCCAGAGTGGACGGGAACAAATCCTCGTCATATAAATATACCAGCGTAAGCAAGACTTTAGTCTGCCGTTTCCCAGAGTACTTACCGGTGCACACAGTCTCGATACAAGCCTATCGAGTAGCTCGTTTCAATCCAGATCCATAATCCGTAAAAACAGTTCACAAACATTTATAATATTAAAATACGATGCGGTACTTAATAAAGCGGTAAATAGCACTACAAACTCACTGCTTGCTTATCCACGTGATCTTGACAAACAGCTAACCCTGCGTAGACTCCGAAGCACGAGCAGTCGACGGGTCTAAAATAATAAATAGGTTAATATCCGTACGACCCCTAACTCTAAGATCACTAGACACCACGTAGGACTAGCACAATTAAATAACCAGATAAATCACAGAGAAACACAATTCTCAAATAAAATGTAGTGCCGTAATTAATTCAAGACTATTGAGTTCGCCTTAAATCCAATCCGAAAATATTATTAAAATAATATTTAATTGATAAATAAAATCAATTCCTCAAATAGTGGGTTAGCCGAGTTTTACAAAACTACCAAGCTAAACCCACATGTCGGTGACCCAAGTCCAAACCGACCCAACTAATATTCCAGAGTTTATAAATCACAGTTTATAATTAATATTAAATAAAATATTAATTAATATCAAAATAGAACTCAATAGCTTGAAACTCAAGTAATTAAATATTACCGGAAATTATCTCAATTAATTAAATAACAAACAAAGCTAAAATATAAATTTAATCCCAAAGGCATTCTAAGCTAAAAATATAAATTTAACAATTAAATAATAATTAATAATAATTATTAATTTAATTTTTAAATATTCAAATATTATTTTTATGCCCAAAAAATAATATAATTAATTTGATAAACTTTGAAATAAAATAAAATCCCCAATACTTATTTAATATAGTCAATATAAAATTTTATGTATAACTATAATTAAATTGATATTTAATTTAAACTTAAAATATTAATGCCCGGATTAATTTCAAATTATAAATAATAATATTATTTAAATCGCTAATTAATAAGTCGAAACCAATTTCGTAAATTAAAAATCAAAAATCAAATCAATTTAAACAGTTAAAAGATAAGTTTAGGAACCAAAAGATTTAAGACACAAAAACTTGATAACCAAAGTTATCATTTAGCCAATAAGAATTTGAATTGGCCAATAGCCATATGACACAAGGTCATCTTCTTCATTATGGAAACCAAGTTGCAGAATCCAAACAATTAAAGGAAACAAAAAAATGAACTCATACTGATCATGAAACTGCCGCCATATAAATCAATCCGAGGTCAACAAAACTCAGCAAATCTTTTGATCTTTAAACAGCAAATTAAACTCATATTAACATTTCTTAAACAAGCAAACAATCAATTTGAAAATTATGTAAATAATCAATAAGAACTACGGCATGAGCAACCATAATTCTCATTGAAACCACAAAGCAAAACCGAGTGGAATTAAGAACGAACAAAGGGAATTAACCAACAAAATTTTCAGTTTATGAATTAATAGCACAACCTAATACATCGATCTAATATCTCAGAAATATTCAAGAACACATCGGAAACAAAATTAGAAAAACTGCAGCAACAATAACGAAAGGAACGACAACAAATATATTCAGAAACGGTGAAACGGCGGCGACTAACACGGATTGATTAACGTACCGTTTGATGAACGAAAGGTGTAGAAACGTAGATGCGTGAGTCTACTTTCACGGGAAACAAACGGAATTGATTTCGACCTCCGAACGGCTGCCAAACGAATCAAATTTTAGAAGGATCGATTTAGAACTCAAAAACAGAATTTCTTAAAAATGGTAAAACGGCGGCGATTGATACGAGAAATATAGCGTACCGTTTTACAAAACAAAAATTGGGATTTGTAGGTGCGTGAGTCTTCTTCGACTGGAACGTTTCGGAACTGGATTTGAATCTGAAACGAGTGAGATATCAGTTATGAACGGAGGCGTCGTTTATTGATCAAAACTGAAATATTAATCAACTTACCGAAGATTTTTGACAAACTTTGGTTGATGATTTCGGAAAGGATTCTCAGCGAAATTGAATGAGGAAAGCGGCTAGGGCTAGACTGATGTGTGGTGAAGATATTTGGTTTAGAAAGCGTTTTTAAAACGCGGATAGATCGAGAGAAATCAGGGGGCAAAACTGCCCCCCTGAAATTCCGCAGCAGGTCTCGTACGAGACCTGCACATCCCGTACGAGACCAGGTCTCGGTTCAACGAGACCAGGTCTCGGTTCAACGAGACCTGGTCCAACCGAGACCTGGTCCAACCGATTCTGGTTGGACCGAACCCGACCCGAAACTTTTTTTTTTTATAATTATTTTTTTTAAAACCCGGACTTTAATTAAACCATTTCCGAATCAACACATAAAACAATTTAATTACGAACGACAATTAGAATGTTACCGGAACTCGTAATTTAAACTTTAAAATTTTACGGGATATTACATTCTCCCCAGCTTATTAAAAATTCGTCCTCGAATTTAATCACAATTAACACATAACACTTAAAATAACACAACCCAAGTAAAACTCACAAAAATTTCACATAGCAAATAATTTTCGTACCTCAAGAAAAAAGAAAAGGATAGCGACTCCGCATATCCGACTCGGTCTCCCAAGTGCACTCCTCAACAGAATGGTTCCGCCAAAGAACCTTGACCATCGGAATCTCCTTACTCCGTAACTTACGAACCTGCGTATCAACAATCTCTACAGGCTGCTCCTCGTAAGATAGCTCATGGTCAATCTCAACACTCTGCGGTACTATCACGTGAGAAGGATCAGAAATACACTTCCTCAACATGGAAATGTGAAACACTGGGTGAACCAACGACATATCTGGTGGCAACGCTAACTTGTACGCCACTGCTCCAATACGCTCAATGATTTCATACGGACCAACATACCTCGGTGCTAACTTCCCCTTAACACCGAAACGCACAACGCCCTTCATAGGCGAAACCCGAAGAAACACGAAATCTCCAACCCGAAACTCCATGTATTTTCTCTTCGGATCAGCATAACTCTTATGCCGACTAAAAGCTGTCTCCAGTCTCCGCTTGATCAATGGTACCTTCTCTGAGGTTATCTGAATAATCTCTGCTCCCGAAAGCTTGCGCTCGCCAACCTCCTCCCAGCAGATAGGAGATCGACACTTGCGCCCGTATAAAGCCTCATAAGGTGCCATCTCGATACTAGCATGGTAACTGTTGTTGTAGGAAAACTCAATCAAAGGCAAATGAGTATCCCAGCTACCCTGAAAATCTAGAACACACATCCTGAGCATGTCCTCTAAAGTCTGAATAGTCCTTTCAGACTGACCATCAGTCTGAGGATGAAAAGCAGTACTGAAATCCAATCTCGTACCCAAAGATTCCTGCATCGCCTTCCAAAACCGAGAGGTGAAAACTGAACCTCTATCCGAAACTATCGACACTGGTACACCATGGAGACTCACAATCCGATCGATGTACAACTGTGCCAACTTCGAAGCCTGATAAGTAACCTTGATCGGTAAGAAGTGAGCTGACTTGGTCAAACGGTCAACTATCACCCAAATCGAATCATACCCCTATCAGTACGTGGCAAACCAACCACAAAATCCATAGCTATTCGCTCCCATTTCCACTCTGGAATAGGTAGCGGTTGCAGATATCCAAACGGTCTCTGATGCTCTAACTTTACCTGCTGGCAAGTCAAACACTTAGACACAAACTCTGCAACATCCTTTTTCATTCCGCTCCACCAGTACGTACCCTTGAGATCATGGTACATCTTGGTAGAACCCGGATGAACACTGTAAGCTGACTTGTGCGCTTCCTCCAAAATCTGGTCTCTCAAACCATCTGAATTCGGAACACACAGCCGAGAACCGTACCTGAGAACTCCATCCGCCAGAACAAACTCAGAATTTCCATCTAGATGGATCTCCTCCATAATTCGTTTCAATTGTGGATCCTCAGCTTGTGAAGCTTTGATCCTATCAATCAAAACCGGTTGCACCTGTAACTGTGCCAACAAACAACCTCTCTGCGAAACCTGAAATCCGTATCCCGAAGCTAACAGACTATGCCACTCACGAACCATGGGTCTCCGCCCAACCTCAGAAATATGGGCCAAACTGCCCGAAGATTTGCGACTCAACGCATCGGCTACCACATTAGCCTTACCCGGATGGTACTGAATAGTACAATCGTAGTCTTTCAGTAACTCCAACCATCTCCGCTGTCTCAGATTCAGCTCACGCTGATCAAAAATGTACTTCAGACTCTTATGATCAGTGAAGATCTCGCAAGTCGCACCGTACAAATAGTGCCTCCAAATCTTGAGAGCAAAGACCACAGCTGCTAACTCCAGATCATGAGTAGGATAATTCACCTCATGCTTCTTCAGCTGGCGAGAAGCATAGGCAATCACCTTACCATGTTGCATCAGAACGCAACCCAAACCGATACGGGAAGCATCACAATACACAGTGAATCCCTCGATGCCAGATGGCAAAGCCAATACAGGAGCTGTAGTCAAAATCTCTTTGAGCTTCTCAAAGCTCGCCTCGCATTTGTCAGTCCACTCAAACTTAACACCCTTCTGTGTCAGTTTAGTCATTGGTGCAGATATTCTGGAGAAATCCTGCACGAACCGACGGTAGTAGCCAGCTAACCCCAGAAAACTTCTGATCTCGGTAACTGACCTCGGCCTCTGCCAATCCATAACTGCCTCAATTTTCGTCGGATCAACCTTGATCCCATCCTTTGACACCACGTGTATTAAGAAGGTAACTTGATCCAGCCAGAATTCGCACTTCGAGAACTTAGCATACAGCTGATGCTCACGCAAAGTCTGTAGTATCGTTCTCAAGTGGAAAGCATGCTCCTCCTCACTCCGAGAGTAAATCAGTATGTCATCAATAAACACAATGACGAACCGATCCAGAAACGGCTTGAATACCCGGTTCATCATATCCATAAACGCTGCTGGTGCGTTAGTTAACCCAAAAGACATGACCAGAAACTCGAAATGCCCATACCGCGTTCTGAAAGCAGTCTTAGGCACATCGACGTCTCGAATCCGAAGTTGATGATACCCGGATCTCAAGTCAATCTTCGAAAAGCACTTAGCACCCTCCAACTGGTCGAACAAATCATCAATACGAGGAAGAGGATACCGGTTCTTGATAGTAACCTTGTTCAACTGTCTGTAGTCAATACACAGCCGAAATGACCCATCCTTCTTCTTGACAAACAACACAGGAGCACCCCACGGAGAAGTACTCGGTCTGATAAAACCACTATCAAGCAATTCCTGTAACTGTTCCTTCAGCTCTTTCAGTTCTGCAGGAGCCATCCGATACGGAGGTATCGAAATAGGAGCTGTTCCCGGAGCAACATCAATACAGAACTCGATGTCACGATCAGGTGGTAATCCAGGCAACTCCTCTGGAAACACATCAGTGAACTCATTCACTATCGGAACACTATGCACGTCACCACTGTCGCCCTCTAAATCACGAACCACCGCTAAGAAAGCCTGGCAACCCTTGCCCATCATACGCTTGGCCTTGATCGCCGAAATTAGATTCTTAGGTGTATCCGCCTTCTCTCCTTGGAAAGAAAAAGGCATATCACCAGGAATCCCAAACAATACCGACTTCCCTCGACAGTCGATAGAAGCAAAATGGCGTGAAAGCCAATCCATCCCCAAGATGACATCAAAAGATAACACGTCAAGCATAATCAAATCAGCACTAAGATCCCTACCATGTATAACCACAGAACAAGACGGATAGACCACGTCCACCATAACACAATCAGACAAGGGCGTAGATACAGATAAAGGCTCTAACAACCTAGATGGTGTCACACCCAACTTAGCAGCAAAACTTGAAGAAACAAAAGAGTGTGTTGCACCCGCATCAAATAAGACCAAGGCATCTACAAATGAAATGGGAATAGTACCTTGCACCACGGCGTTTGATGCACGAGCATCCTGAGGAGTCAGAGCAAATACTCTGGCCTGACTCTGTCCTTGTTGCGGTGTCTGAGAAGAACTGTAACTACCCGAGCCTCTACCACCGTTCCCACGGCCACCAAAACCACGCCCTCCTGAACCACGGCCCCGCTGGCCACCAAACGAAGCGGCAGGTTGAGAGTACCCTGCCGAAGGAGTGAAAACAGGTCTCTGCTGCTGAAAGAACGGCTGAGCAACACTAGCCGACGACATCTGTTGTCCAGATGACGGACACTCCCTAGCAAAGTGACCCTGCTGGCCACAAGCATAGCAACTACCTGGTGCCACTGTGCACTGTCCTGAATGTCTGCGCCTACAGTTCTGACAAAACGGGACGCTAGAAGTACCACTGTAACCGCGACCAGATCCACGGCTACTCCCACTGTAACCAGAACTGTGAGAATACGGCTGATACCCTTTTCGAACACCTCCTTTCTGACTCTTGTACTGGGAAGGCTTGTGCTGATAGCTGCTGCTACCACCCTGCTGCCCACTACTCTGAAAACCACCGCTCGCCTTCTTCGTCTCAGTCATTTTCCCAAAGTGCAGTAAATTTGCCTCCATCCGACGGGCACTGTCCACTACAGCAGAAAATTCCTTGGTCGTCTCAGTCAGAAGGCTAATAAAGTCAGCACCCAGACCCTTCACGTATCTGTCGTTCACCCTCTGCTGTTCAGTCTGCAGATCTGGGGCAAAGCGACTCAGTCTCACAAGCTCAGTAGTGTACTCATGTACCGATCTGTCTCCTCTCCTCAAAATTAGTAGTCTGTCTCTGAAACCTTCTGTCACTGAAAAAGGTAGATAAAATTCCTTGAATTCTGTCACAAAGTCCGCCCATGTAATAGTAGCCATAACTGCGCGAATCTCCCTGCGAAACCAGTCATTTGCAGCACCCTTCAAGGACATCTCTACTAGCATAACGGTCTGTCTCTCAGAAGCCTGTAGTCTCTGAGCATTCCGCTCAACCTCCTCCAGAAAATCTAGGGCGTCGCCGTCGCCCGCAAACTCAGTCGGCTTCAGCCTCAGATAAGCCAACACCAAGTCTCTGTCAGTGATTCCAGCACCACCAACCGCAACACCACCAGCCTGTGGTACCTGTTGCTGCACAATCTGTCCCAGCATAGCATACTGGTTCAGCATGGCGATCTGTCCCGCCTGCAGTTGCACTTGATTATTCTGGAGTGCAGTGATCCCAGCCAAAAACGTCGTGAAGTCAAATGGATCGATAGGAGCTTGTGGTACACCTGGTGCCTGAACGACTGCACCACCACGTCCCCTACCTCTACCTCCAGCGGCCTGACCTCTGCCACCCCGACCTCTGCCAGCTCGGCCTCTACCGGCCGGAACTCCACCTGCACGTCCCCTGCCAACTTGAACCTCTGGTTCATGTTGGTCGACCTCAATCGACATAGCGTCATCAGCTTCAGCCTCAGCCTGAGCTGCAGCACGCCTACGAGTATTCATTCCTAAGAATGAAACAAACAATTCTCAAATAATGCCCACTTGGCAACACCCAGAGTATAATTAAACAGCTCAAAAATTAACAATTTATCCAGAGTAGTAACTGATAGGTGCTTTTTGCACCTATGTTTAGGAGTTGTTTTCGCTTGTTTTTAGTATACTTTGAAGCGCTTTTTCCCCGTATTGGTGTGCTTATTTTGTGTATTAGCGTTTCAGGTAAAATGAAGCTATGCGAAGTGTTTTGGGCTTAAAGAATGAAGAAATCAAGTATCGGAATAGGAGCGAGTTGAAAGAGCGAAGAAACGAGCAAGATATGGGCGTTTAAAGGAGGGGCTCGATCGAGCCCTTCACTTATGAAGGAAGGCTCGATCGAGCCCTATGAACAAAGCTGTCCAGAAGTTTCTTCAAGGCATAAGGCTCGATCGAGCCCTCACTCTTAAGTGGATGGCTCGATCGAGCCCCTTAAAAAGAAGCTCAGAATTTGAATTTCGAGACAAGACAAAACTCAAGGGCTCAATTTCTATTTTAGGCCCAACACTCCTTAGAAGGGTTTCCTTTGTTTACCTCATTTGTAACCCATATAAATAGCACATTATCTTTTTTAGGGTAGACAAGAAGTTGTAGACATTTTTGGATTATTCTCTAGTTTTTACCTCTTTTAGATTAGCCATCTTCTCCTTGGAGATTCCTCCATTGTTGGAGCTTGATGAAAGTTTTATTTGCTTTATGAGAACAAGATCTTCATTTTTATTACAAGCTACTTATTGTGAATCTTCATTATCTTTATGGTTGTTTGTTCTACTTATTTAATCAAGGTAATTCTTCTTACTTTAATGTTCTACTTTTCTCACTCCATGATTGTTTGTGTTAATCTACATATGAGTAGCTAAATTCCCCTTGTTAGGGGGTTAGTATGATAACTTAGGGGTTTGATTGATTGGTTGGTCCTTAGTGTTGTATGCTCATGTTTCTTTCCTATTATTCATTGCTTGATTAGGATTAGCTACCTTAATCATTGTCATAGTTTGATTGACGCACCGAGAGGTGGTTGATTAGATCGACCTTTAGGTTAGAAAACCTAGATTTTAGAGCTCCACGAGAGTGGGCTTGAACCTAGGTGACCTTGGAGCGGATTGATTAATCGTTTGATATTGATTTAGTTTGCCTTGTAACACGAGAGTGAGCTTGGTGTGATTGAATGGCTAGATAGCGGTTTTGGCATTCCTTGAGGCTCGAGAGAGCGGGAATGACGTTTTAGGCCTCGCTCGGTCCTTAGTAGTTTACACTTTGACCAATCATGATTGCATAACCTAGGTTGGATTGCTAACTCCTTGACATTCCCCTTTTATTGAATTAGATTCTTGATAATTAATTCTCTTTACTTGTTTAAATCGCAATTTCACGTTAGTTTAATTCTTAGTTAGTAATTGGATACGTGAACCTTCAACTATTTGTGTCGCTAAACAAATTGAATCATAACTAAAATTCATTCT
This sequence comes from Mercurialis annua, assembly GCF_937616625.2. Taxonomy (NCBI): domain Eukaryota; kingdom Viridiplantae; phylum Streptophyta; class Magnoliopsida; order Malpighiales; family Euphorbiaceae; genus Mercurialis; species Mercurialis annua. The sequence continues at coordinate 9,799,273 of NC_065570.1, forward strand.
CATCAATTTACTCCTAAATTCACTCCTTGTGGGTTCGACCTCGTATTTACCGAGTATTACGAGTTGGGTTTTTGCTCAACAAGTTTTTGGCGCCGTTGCCGGGGAGTGACGAGTGTTTATTGATTGATTGAAATTAGTTATTGTTCGGTCGAGTTAGCTTTATTTTCTGTTTTTATCACTTTTGTTGTTTTTGCTTCTTTCCGGATTTACGCGTGGTTTGCTTGTTGTTGTTTGTGTAGGAGATCAACTATAGTGTATGCACAATACACGAAGGGCAAATCTTCCGCTAGAACCGTTTCAAGAAAACCTCGGGAGATTTGAAAGAAGTGTGAGAAGGGAGAATCGTATACCCGTTATCATGGAACATGGGGATGATAACTATGAGGAGGAGCATTATCACCCTCAAAACGATGGAGTGAGGCAACATCCACCTCCTCCACTCGATGAGAGGAATCGGCAAGAGCAACAAGGGGACAATCACCCTCAAGTTCAAGGCCATCAAGCACAAAGACAAACTTTGGGGGATTTCTTCCTCCCGGATGTGGATAATGCGACCTATGGGTGCTTTGCAAGACCGGTCACCGCGGCTACTTTTGAGATCAAGCCTAGCACGATTCAACTCCTAGAGAATCGGTGCCAATTCTTCGGGTTACCAAGTGAGGATCCGAATGAACACATAGCCAAGTTCTTGGGAGTGTTGGACACATTCAAGCTCCATAATGTCACCTCCGATCAAATCAAGCTTCGGATGTTTCCGTTCTCACTAAGAGACAAGGCTAGCTTGTGGCTTCGATCACTACCTAATGCATCAATCCACAATTGGCGGGATCTTGCTCAAGCTTTCCTTCACAAGTACTTTCCGATGGGGAGAACCGCGAAGTTGACAAAGGACATCATTAATTATTACCAATATGAGGGGGAATCTCTTTACGAAACTTGGGAGAGGTTCAAGGATCTCCAAAGGCACGTACCTCATCATCGGCTTGTAAGGGAACATGTGCTTCAAATATTCTATAATGGGTTGGGTGAGATCACAAGATCTACCATTGATTCGGCCGCGGGAGGTTCTTTGATGCAAAAGACGCTTGATGAGGCTAATGAGTTGATTGAAAAATTGGCTATGGTGAGTAGCACTTGGTCCTCGGAAAGGAGAAGACCACCGGCTCAAAAGGCATTAATGACACTTGACCAATCCAAGGAGTTTGAAGCGATGAAAGCCATGAATGCCTCTTTACAAAGTCAAGTTGATGTCTTGAAGAAGCAAGTGGGTCCACGGAATGCTCCGGTTGCATATGTCCAAGTAGGGTGTGAGCATTGCGGAGATTTCAATCATGGAAGTAATGAGTGCTATGCCATGGGTCAAACTTGGAGCGAACAAGTGAATTATGTGGGAGGTCAACGCCAAGGGAATGATCCTTATTCGAACACCTACAATCCGGGGTGGAGAAACCATCCTAACTTCGGATGGAGGAATCAAGAGGGCCAAGGCAATATGCAAGCAAATCAACAAGCGGGTCCTAGCTTCCAAGGAGGAAATAGGCCCCAACAACAAGGTCCTTATCAAGGCCCTTATCCTAACCATCAAGGACAAGGAAACAACTATGGTGGTAGACCTCAACACCCTCCGGGATTCCAACCACAAAAGAATACGGATGAGGGAAATGTTCTTTCCAAGGTGCTTGAGAAGTTAGAGAAAATGGAGCAAAGGGAGAAGAATCAAGCTTCTACTATCCATCATTTGGAAACTCAAATTTCTCAAATGGCAATTTCGATTCAAGGTAGACAACAAGGGGGATTGCCATCTACTACGGAGAACAACCCTAGAGAGCATGTTAAGGCGGTAGAGCTCCGAAGCGGGAGAAACCTTGAGAAAGCCAATGGAAAGAAGCATGTTGTTGAGGAAGATGAGCCTCAAGTGGTTGTTGATGTAGCAAGCTCAAGCCAAGAACTACCAATGGAATGTGAGGAAGTGGTTATCGAGGTTGAAGAGCCCTATGTGAGACCACCACCGCCGCCACCGTTTGTACCACCGGTGCCATTCCCAAGCCGGTTAAGGAAAGCTCAAGGGAACGAAAAATTTCACAAGTTCCTTGAGATTTTCAAGAAATTGCAAATCAATCTAAGCTTGGCGGATGCACTTCGGGAGATGCCCCAATATGCAAAATTCTTGAAAGACATAATTATGAACAAGCGTAGTTGGGAGCAAGGTGGGACAATACCGCTCACGGAAAATTGTATTTCCATAATCCAAAGCAACCTACCAACAAAGCTTAAGGATCCAGGGAGTTTTTCTATACCTTGCACCATAGGAAATATGAATGCTATAAATTGCTTGTGTGATCTTGGGGCAAGTATTAACTTGATGCCATTGTTTCTTTTTAGGTCTTTGTTTGGTGATCAACCGGTAAAGCGCACCTCGATGGTATTGCAACTTGCCGATCACTCTCTCAAAAAGCCGTATGGGATAGTGGAAGACGTACTTGTCAAAGTGGATAAATTTATCTTTCCGGTGGATTTTGTGATCTTAGACTATGCGGTGGATAAAGAATGTCCTATGATCCTTGGTCGCCCTTTTATGAACACCGGGCGTGCTCTCATCGATGTTCATGCCGGCAAGCTCACCTTGAGAATTGATGAGGAAAGGGTGGAGTTTGATATGAAGAGAGTGATGCGGAATGCCATCGAGGAGGAGGATTGCATGAGGATAGACTTGATTGATGAGATTGTGCAAGAACAACTTCAAGAAAATGTGCAAGTGTTGAATCAAGCAAAGGGGGAAATTTCTGAAAATTTTGAGTTGGCAAGCTTCTCAAAGAAAAAAATCTCTGCTTCCTTTAACACTAAGGGCTCGATCGAGCCCTCCCTTTTAATGAAAGGCTCGATCGAGCCCCATGAGTTAAAGGGGGCAGAAAATTTTTCTCAACGCATTTCTCAAGTTTCGTTTCATTCCGAGTCGGGGGATGATGAGTATACTAGAGAGGATGAACCGAAGACGGAAAGTTTAAACAAGAGCAATGGTGTGACTCCACCATCTTCGGAATTGCCCCCGAAAGTGGAAATGAAGCCGCTTCCGCCACACCTCCGGTATACTTTTATTGGGGAGAACGAGACCTTGCCGATAATCATCTCGAACAAGCTCTCTAAGGATCAAGAAAGGAAGGTTGTGCAAGTGGTGAAAGAGCACATGTTAGCAATGGGTTGGCAAATCTCTGACATTCGAGGAATAAGTCCTCAAATTGTGATGCATAAGATTAATCTCGAAGACGAGTCAAAGAAGTCGGCTCAAAGGCAACGAAGATTGAATCCGAATATGAAGGAGGTAGTGCACAAAGAGATCGTCAAGCTCCTCGACGCCGGAATAATCTACCCGATTTCGGATAGTGAGTGGGTTAGTCCCATTCAATGTGTTCCTAAAAAGGGCGGTATGACGATGGTGGAGAGTGAAAAAGGAGAGCAAATTTCCACAAGGACGGTAACCGGTTGGCGTGTATGCATCGATTATCGGAAGCTCAATGAGGTAACCCGAAAAGATCATTTTCCGCTACCATTTATCGATCAAATGTTAGAAAGGGTAGCGGGACACAAGTTTTATTGTTTCCTTGATGGGTATTCCGGTTACAATCAAATATTAATCCTCCCGGAAGATCAAGAGAAGACGACCTTCACATGTCCCTACGGTACCTTTGCATACCGGCGAATGCCCTTCGGACTATGCAACGCACCCGCCACATTTCAAAGGTGTATGACCTCAATCTTCAACGATATGATTGAAGATATTATGGAGGTGTTCATGGATGACTTCTCCGTATTTGGCGATTCGTTCGATGGTTGTTTAGCAAATCTAAGGCGGGTTTTAGCACGATGTGTGGAGTCAAATTTAGTGCTAAATTGGGAAAAGTGCCACTTCATGGTGGATGAAGGCATTGTACTCGGGCATAGGATATCGGAGGCGGGAATTGAAGTGGATAGGGCAAAAACGGCGGTTATTGAAAAATTAGTCGCTCCGACTACGGTCAAGGGAGTTCGGGCATTTTTGGGCCACGCGGGTTTTTACCGGCGCTTCATCAAAGATTTTTCGTCGATTGCTAGACCTTTGACAAGTTTGCTAGTAAAAGATGCGTCGTTTGACTTCACAAGGGATTGTCAAGATGCTTTTGAGAAGCTAAAGTCGGCACTTGTGACCGCTCCCATTATTTCATCTCCGGATTGGAGTTTGCCTTTTGAGCTAATGTGTGATGCTAGTGACCAAGCATTGGGTTGCGTGTTGGGGCAAAGAAAGGACAAGCGGGTGCATGTGATCTATTACGCTAGTAGAACTATGGCGGGAGCACAACTCAACTATACCACTACCGAAAAGGAGATGTTGGCGGTTGTCTTTGCTCTCGATAAGTTTAGACAATACTTGCTTGGGTCGAAATGCATCATATACACCGATCATGCCGCTCTACGGTATCTATTCACTAAGCAAGACGCAAAGCCTAGGCTTATTCGGTGGATTCTTCTCATGCAAGAGTTCGATGTAGAAATCCGAGATAAGAAGGGTACGGAGAATGTGGTGGCGGATCACCTTTCGAGATTCGAGAATCCGGAACCAATTCCTATTGGTGTGGAGATTAATGAGCGGTTTCCGGACGAAACGCTTATGATGATTCGGGAAGTGGAGACACCATGGTATGCCGATTTTGCAAACTACCTCTCCTCGGGAGTCATGCCTCCGGATTTGACATCTCACAAAAAGAAGAAATTCTTATCCGATGTTAAAAGGTACTTGTGGGATGAACCTTTCTTGTTTAAAATATGTGGGGATGGGATGTTGAGACGATGTGTGGCTTTGGGAGAAATGATGCCCATTTTGAGTTCATGTCATGAGACCGGACATTATGGTTCGCCGCTAGAGTGCTTGAGAGCGGGTTCTTTTGGCCAACTTTGTTTCGTGATGCCAAGGAGTTTGTTGACCATTGTGATCGGTGCCAACGTGTAGGCAACATCTCGAAGAGAGATGAGATGCCTTTGACTTCGGTTCAAGAAGTGGAAATATTTGATGTATGGGGTATAGATTTCATGGGGCCTTTTCCGGTTTCATTCAAAAACCAATACATTTTGGTATGTGTGGATTATGTTTCGAAATGGGTAGAAGCGGAGGCTTTGCCCACTAATGATGCTAAAGTGGTGTTGAGTTTTCTTAAGCGGCTAGTGAATCGGTTTGGGACTCCTAGAGTGGTTATTAGTGACGGTGGTTCGCATTTTTGCAATCGGCAATTTCAAGCTCTTATGAGGAAGTATAATGTGCATCACCGGGTCGCCACACCTTATCACCCCCAAACGAGTGGCCAAGTTGAGGTTTCGAACCGTGAGTTGAAAAGAATTCTCGAGAAGACGGTGAATGGATCCCGGAAAGATTGGTCCTTGAAGTTGGATGACGCATTGTGGGCATATCGGACGGCCTACAAGACTCCACTCGGTATGTCACCATTCCGTATTGTTTATGGGAAAGCGTGTCATCTTCCTCTAGAGCTTGAGCATAGAGCGTATTGGGCTATTAAGAAGTTAAACTTTGACTTCAAGAAGGCGGGGGAAAAGAGATTGCTTCAATTGAATGAGTTGGATGAATTCCGATTCATGGCATATGAAAATGCCAAGCTTTACAAAGAAAAAACGAAGCAATGGCATGACGCCCATATTTCCCCCAAGGTGCTAGAGGTTGGTTCATTTGTCCTTCTCTATAACTCTCGTTTGCGGTTGTTTCCGGGAAAGCTTAAGTCCCGTTGGAGTGGCCCGTTTAAAATCCGAAACGTGGCAAATCACGGTGCGGTAGAATTGGAGAATTCTAAGGGTGAGACCTTCAAGGTCAACGGACAAAGATGCAAGCCATATCTTGGGCCATTGACCAATCGGGTGGAAGATGAAGTTTCTTTCACCACTCCTACTTGAATTCACCGCGAGATAGTCGAGCTTTCGACTTTAAACAAGCGCACTCGGGAGGCATTTCCGAGAGGTTCGATTTTCTACCTTTTATTTTATGTTCTTAGCTTTTAATCTTGTGTTTTTGTGTTAATCTTTTTGTTATTTATGTTCGATTTGATGCCGGGTATGTTTCGTTTTTGGTGTGTAGGAATCAAGTGGAAAGGAAAAATTTTCTGCCCCCTTTTACACACAGGGCTCGATCGAGCCCTCCTTCTTAAGTGAAGGGCTCGATCGAGCCCCCTTTGTAAATGGAAGCAGGGAATTTTTCCCACATAGGGCTCGATCGAGCCCTTCGCTAAAATTCAAGGGCTCGATTGAGCCAAGCCATTTAAAGAAGACATGGATTGTTTTAATTTGATTGGTTCAAAGGTGGAGGTTTGGATTGATGATGTGGCATGATCTCAAGCCATTAAAAGAAAACACAAATCACATGGATGGGTGAGGTGGCTTCATCTTAAGCTTTCAAATTCAAAATTCAAAATCAAAGGTGTTCCCCCTCATTTTTGCCATAAATGTCCACATTCATTCATCTTCTTCCTCATTCTTTTTACCCCATTTAGAAAACTCCATAGCTTTCCTCCTCTTCTTCAAAAAAATTCGGCCACCACCTTACCCCCACCATCCTCCGGCGAACCTTAAATCTAACCACACTTTCAAACACCCTTTTCCTTACTCTTCTAATGGGAAAATGCGGGCAATCATCCAAGTCCGCTAAAAATCCACCACCTCAAGAACAAGCTCCACGCACCACCACCATTCGTTCTCGCCGGAAAACTACCGCCTCCGGAGCAAGAGAAGTAGGGGTTAACACTCCGGCATCTCTCACAAGACGTTTCAACGCACCTTTTCAAATCCGTTCCGAAGAGGAAGGCTTGCTCTATGAGAAACTCAAAGCAAGAGGTATTACAAAGCCATTCCAAATTGATTGGGAAACCATGAAGAAATTAGGGATTGAAGCTATGGTGAAGAAGCTTCTTTGGCGCTTAGACTTGCTTGAATTGGCACAACTCCCTCATGACTATTGTGAAGCTCTCATTTATGAGTTTTTCACAACTTTGAAAACAAGTGGAGAATCGCTTACCGAGTTTGAGTTTCGATTGGGTGGAAGGCAAGCTCATTATGAATTGGATGAGTTGACATGGGATTTCAAAATGAGCAATGAAGGTTTGAAATGCATTCCGGGGGTCGGTTTTGATGAGCACGCCATTTGGAAGGAACTCTCCGGGTTGGATCATTACAACTCCAACACCTCCAAGACCAACGAAGTGATGGATACCGCACATGTGGTAGTCCTCAAATGGTACGGTCACACCTTTTGTGGTCGAAACGAATATAGCAAGTTAGCTAAGGAGGATCTTTTGGCTTTCAACGCCATGTTACACCCGGAGGTGGAAGCATACCGAGTTAATTCGGCGTATAGGCTCATGCGCAATATTGGTGAAATACCCGAGCTAAGTACGAAGAAGATTGGTTTTGGGTGGTTTGTCACTATGCTAGCTAAGAATGAGACGTTGGAATTCGGTGACTACAAGTGGGAAAAGCCGAAAATGATCAACATGGAGCACTTGCGGGCGGCTTCATATGTCAAAAAAGGAGAAATTGTGCCTTACTATCGAAGAGCCGCTTATGTGAGCCGACATGGTGCTCGACCTCCATCACCGAGTGATGAAGAAGAAGATAGCGAGCAAGAACAAGAGCAAGAAGTTGAGGCGCCGAGGCAAAGGCCTCAAAAAGAACAAGTGCGGAGGAGAGACAAGGGTGTAGCGGAGACTAGCGCTCAAGGAGAAGAGCAAGGTGCCGAATGGGAGAATTGGCCCGAAACCGAGTTCCAAGGGGCCCAAGCTAGTCATCAACAAGCCCCGAGTGACTTTGAGGCGGAACAACGCCAATTCATGAAGGAACAAAGGTATATGATGAAATACCTTCGGGCTAGGCAAAGAAGGCAAGAGGAGAAATTGAGGGATTATCTCAACGCCCAAGGCGGGCCACGCTACCCATCGCCCACACCATCTCCGGAACCCCCGGCATTCGATTAGCAAGATTTGATTTCTCCAACTCTTTCTTATTCAATTTCACGCTTTATTTTTTTTTCTCTATTTCATGCTTCGGGACTAAGCTAGAAATAGTGTGAGGAGGGTTGGTTGTGAAATTGTATCTTGCTTTTATGTTTTTCTTATGTTTTATGCTTTCGTTTATTTTAAGTTGTTTTTAGTGTTTGCGCTATTTATTTTGGGTTGTTTTGAGTCACCTTAAGCACGAAATCTTTGGCTTTAGTTTGTTGAAAGCTTGATTAGTGGCCTTGGTGTACTTTTGAAATTTGTCAACTAATGTATTTCCCGATCAATGAAGTCATCAAGTGTGTTTTCTAGTTTAATCAATCAAATGTTGATGCTTGCTTAATGAAATGTAATTTGTATGACATTTTTCAATGTGATTAAGGTGAATTCAAGGTTGGTTGTTGTGATTTTGGCAATTTTCGGAGCTACTTAATGCGGATGCATGATATGTGCTTTAAATTGTGAAAATTGGTGCCATTTCGAAATTTAATAGCATGATTGGCATGTGTCCATGGGAATTAAGTATTTGGCATGACACCACCTTTATTTGAGTGTTTGATTGAGCCTAATTATTTTTGATGAGTGTCGTTTGCTTGCTAATTTCTAGAACTTGCTTGGTGTCCGTTCGAGACTATATGGTTGAGTGTCAATAGCTAAATGAGTATGGCATTAGGACTAACCCCATTTTCGAATTAGACCACTTTAAAAGCCTACCCTTCACCCTTAGAATTCACCATTTGAGCCTAAACCCTTCCTTGATACACACCAATTATACACCATTATCCTTCAACATTTTACCTCTTAAACACCCAAATTTGATTTGAATAACTTAATTTTGAAAAGTTGTGACACTAGCTTGATGATTAGGAAGAAAATGTGAAAGTGCTCAAAGAATAGGAATTTGCCTCGAGAAAAAGAAAATCAAAAGAAAGAAAGAATAAAAACAATATCAAGAAGAAAAAGAAAAAAAAAAAAAGAGGAAAATGAAGAAAAAGAAAAGAAAGAAAGAATAAACAAAGGCAATAGAAAAAAAAAATTCAAAAAAAATTCACAAGTGTTGAAAATCCGAGTTAGGTCAAAAAGTGCATCATAAGTTAGTTGTTCAAGTCAAGTTTTACCCAATTATCCAAATTTTCCTACCCCTAACCCCCAGCCAAGCTACAACCCCTACACAAGTCCATATGATAGTTGTTGATTACCGAATCAAGTAGTGGAGTTCGGGACTAAGAGCAAGCTTATGGCGAAATTTTACATGTAGTGAGCCTAATTGTTTACCCGAAACACTTGAGTGTTGGAGTGCCATCTTGTGAGAATTAAATTGCTTTTGCTTGATGTCTATGAACAATATGCCATGAATTGCCATTTCTCGTGGACCAATGTGTGCATGTCCCGTAGATGATTGTAACTTCGAGATTGCTTGACATGATGCCATATCGATAGTATTCTCAATGTCATTGGACTATGTCATTATAATTGCATTCCTCATTTGTTTGCATCGCTTGTGGTTGATAATACTAGATGATTGTACTTGTATCTTCATTGATTGGGAGTTCGGTTGTTGACATGAGTTCATAATCGCCAAGGTTGTTAATGTTGTTTTGATAGTGAGATTCATTTCTTGCTTGGGGACAAGCAAAGGGTAAGTGTGAGGAGGTTTGATAGGTGCTTTTTGCACCTATGTTTAGGAGTTGTTTTCGCTTGTTTTTAGTATACTTTGAAGCGCTTTTTCCCCGTATTGGTGTGCTTATTTTGTGTATTAGCGTTTCAGGTAAAATGAAGCTATGCGAAGTGTTTTGGGCTTAAAGAATGAAGAAATCAAGTATCGGAATAGGAGCGAGTTGAAAGAGCGAAGAAACGAGCAAGATATGGGCGTTTAAAGGAGGGGCTCGATCGAGCCCTTCACTTATGAAGGAAGGCTCGATCGAGCCCTATGAACAAAGCTGTCCAGAAGTTTCTTCAAGGCATAAGGCTCGATCGAGCCCTCACTCTTAAGTGGATGGCTCGATCGAGCCCCTTAAAAAGAAACTCAGAATTTGAATTTCGAGACAAGACAAAACTCAAGGGCTCAATTTCTATTTTAGGCCCAACACTCCTTAGAAGGGTTTCCTTTGTTTACCTCATTTGTAACCCATATAAATAGCACATTATCTTTTTTAGGGTAGACAAGAAGTTGTAGACATTTTTGGATTATTCTCTAGTTTTTACCTCTTTTAGATTAGCCATCTTCTCCTTGGAGATTCCTCCATTGTTGGAGCTTGATGAAAGTTTTATTTGCTTTATGAGAACAAGATCTTCATTTTTATTACAAGCTACTTATTGTGAATCTTCATTATCTTTATGGTTGTTTGTTCTACTTATTTAATCAAGGTAATTCTTCTTACTTTAATGTTCTACTTTTCTCACTCCATGATTGTTTGTGTTAATCTACATATGAGTAGCTAAATTCCCCTTGTTAGGGGGTTAGTATGATAACTTAGGGGTTTGATTGATTGGTTGGTCCTTAGTGTTGTATGCTCATGTTTCTTTCCTATTATTCATTGCTTGATTAGGATTAGCTACCTTAATCATTGTCATAGTTTGATTGACGCACCGAGAGGTGGTTGATTAGATCGACCTTTAGGTTAGAAAACCTAGATTTTAGAGCTCCACGAGAGTGGGCTTGAACCTAGGTGACCTTGGAGCGGATTGATTAATCGTTTGATATTGATTTAGTTTGCCTTGTAACACGAGAGTGAGCTTGGTGTGATTGAATGGCTAGATAGCGGTTTTGGCATTCCTTGAGGCTCGAGAGAGCGGGAATGACGTTTTAGGCCTCGCTCGGTCCTTAGTAGTTTACACTTTGACCAATCATGATTGCATAACCTAGGTTGGATTGCTAACTCCTTGACATTCCCCTTTTATTGAATTAGATTCTTGATAATTAATTCTCTTTACTTGTTTAAATCGCAATTTCACGTTAGTTTAATTCTTAGTTAGTAATTGGATACGTGAACCTTCAACTATTTGTGTCGCTAAACGAATTGAATCATAACTAAAATTCATTCTCATCAATTTACTCCTAAATTCACTCCTTGTGGGTTCGACCTCGTATTTACCGAGTATTACGAGTTGGGTTTTTGCTCAACAGTAACACAAACATTCCAGAGTAAAGCAAAAATTTCGCAAAGTAAAACATTAGTAACACATAAGACCGACTCAAACATCCCTAAAGGTGAAGGTAGAAGTTTTGAAAACAAAAGATGACGTTTCAAAAGACAAAACTTGAATCCTAATTCCGCAGTAGATCCTATGACACAACTATAACACTTAACATGCCTTAAAGCGATAAACACATAACATGCAAAAATTTGGCCATAGTTCGAAACTAAAGCTCTAATACCAACTTTGTCACGACCCAATTTCATGAACCGTGACCGGCGCTAGGGTATGGGTATGGTTGTACCAAAACCCGTAGCAAGCCTTGCGGAAATCAATTAACCATTTAAACCTGCAGAAAACTGCTCGGGGGCAACCGAGACTCCAACCTAGGTCTAGCACTTTATATTACAGTTCTAATATAAATAATTTAAGTATCTGAAATATTCCACAACATGCCTTAAATATAATAATAAAATATTTCAGAGTAAACATGCTAATAATAAATAATCGGTCTAATCGACAATCCCAATGTAATAACAAACGTAATATATAAACTAGTTCTACTGCGGTCTAAGAGTTTGAAAATAGAAACTAGTTTAATAACAATAAATCCTCCGAGGAATCAAAAGAATCGGAGTGGACCAGCTTTCAAATCATAAACCTGGAAAATTTGGGAAAACAACGGGGTCAGATATACTGAGATGAGTTCGCAATACTATTTACATTTATTAAGTTTAAAACCCTTAAATGAAAACATTTTTATACTAATATAATATGATTATGGAAAACAGTATTGAAATGATCCCAGCGTAAGTATGACATAGCATACCGATAAACCCAGAGTGGACGGGAACAAATCCTCGTCATATAAATATACCAGCGTAAGCAAGACTTTAGTCTGCCGTTTCCCAGAGTACTTACCGGTGCACACAGTCTCGATACAAGCCTATCGAGTAGCTCGTTTCAATCCAGATCCATAATCCGTAAAACCAGTTCACAAACATTTATAATATTAAAATACGATGCGGTACTTAATAAAGCGGTAAATAGCACTACAAACTCACTGCTTGCTTATCCACGTGATCTTGACAAACAGCTAACCCTGCGTAGACTCCGAAGCACGAGCAGTCGACGGGTCTAAAATAATAAATAGGTTAATATCCGTACGACCCCTAACTCTAAGATCACTAGACACCACGTAGGACTAGCACAATTAAATAACCAGATAAATCACAGAGAAACACAATTCTCAAATAAAATGTAGTGCCGTAATTAATTCAAGACTATTGAGTTCGCCTTAAATCCAATCCGAAAATATTATTAAAATAATATTTAATTGATAAATAAAATCAATTCCTCAAATAGTGGGTTAGCCGAGTTTTACAAAACTACCAAGCTAAACCCACATGTCGGTGACCCAAGTCCAAACCGACCCAACTAATATTCCAGAGTTTATAAATCACAGTTTATAATTGATATTAAATAAAATATTAATTAATATCAAAATAGAACTCAATAGCTTGAAACTCAAGTAATTAAACATTACCGGCAATTATCTCAATTAATTAAATAACAAACAAAGCTAAAATATAAATTTAATCCCAAAGGCATTCTAAGCTAAAAATATAAATTTAACAATTAAATAATAATTAATAATAATTATTAATTTAATTTTTAAATATTCAAATATTATTTTTATGCCCAAAAAATAATATAATTAATTTGATAAACTTTGAAATAAAATAAAATCCCCAATACTTATTTAATATAGTCAATATAAAATTTTATGTATAACTATAATTAAATTGATATTTAATTTAAACTTAAAATATTAATGCCCGGATTAATTTCAAATTATAAATAATAATATTATTTAAATCGCTAATTAATAAGTCGAAACCAATTTCGTAAATTAAAAATCAAAAATCAAATCAATTTAAACAGTTAAAAGATAAGTTTAGGAACCAAAAGATTTAAGACACAAAAACTTGATAACCAAAGTTATCATTTAGCCAATAAGAATTTGAATTGGCCAATAGCCATATGACACAAGGTCATCTTCTTCATTATGGAAACCAAGTTGCAGAATCCAAACAATTAAAGGAAACAAAAAAATGAACTCATACTGATCATGAAACTGCCGCCATATAAATCAATCCGAGGTCAACAAAACTCAGCAAATCTTTTGATCTTTAAACAGCAAATTAAACTCATATTAACATTTCTTAAACAAGCAAACAATCAATTTGAAAATTATGTAAATAATCAATAAGAACTACGGCATGAGCAACCATAATTCTCATTGAAACCACGAAGCAAAACCGAGTGGAATTAAGAACGAACAAAGGGAATTAACCAACAAAATTTTCAGTTTATGAATTAATAGCACAACCTAATACATCGATCTAATATCTCAGAAATATTCAAGAACACATCGGAAACAAAATTAGAAAAACTGCAGCAACAATAACGAAAGGAACGACAACAAATATATTCAGAAACGGTGAAACGGCGGCGACTAACACGGATTGATTAACGTACCGTTTGATGAACGAAAGGTGTAGAAACGTAGATGCGTGAGTCTACTTTCACGGGAAACAAACGGAATTGATTTCGACCTCCGAACGGCTGCCAAACGAATCAAATTTTAGAAGGATCGATTTAGAACTCAAAAACAGAATTTCTTAAAAACGGTAAAACGGCGGCGATTGATACGAGAAATATAGCGTACCGTTTTACGAAACGAAAATTGGGATTTGTAGGTACGTGAGTCTTCTTCGACTGGAATGTTTCGGAACTGGATTTGAATCTGAAACGAGTGAGATATCAGTTATGAACGGAGGCGTCGTTTATTGATCAAAACTGAAATATTAATCAACTTACCGAAGATTTTTGACAAACTTTGGTTGATGATTTCGGAAAGGATTCTCAGCGAAATTGAATGAGGAAAGCGGCTAGGGCTAGACTGATGTGTGGTGAAGATATTTGGTTTAGAAAGCGTTTTTAAAACGCGGATAGATCGAGAGAAATCAGGGGGCGAAACTGCCCCCCTGAAATTCCGCAGCAGGTCTCGTACGAGACCTGCACATCCCGTACGAGACCAGGTCTCGGTTCAACGAGACCTGGTCCAACCGAGACCTGGTCCAACCGATTCTGGTTGGACCGAACCCGACCCGAAACTTTTTTTTTTATAATTATTTTTTTTAAAACCCGGACTTTAATTAAACCATTTCCGAATCAACACATAAAACAATTTAATTACGAACGACAATTAGAATGTTACCGGAACTCGTAATTTAAACTTTAAAATTTTACGGGATATTACATTCTCCCCAACTTATTAAAAATTCGTCCTCGAATTTAATCACAATTAACACATAACACTTAAAATAACACAACCCAAGTAAAACTCACAAAAATTTCACATAGCAAATAATTTTCGTACCTCAAGAAAAAAGAAAAGGATAGCGACTCCGCATATCCGACTCGGTCTCCCAAGTGCACTCCTCAACAGAATGGTTCCGCCAAAGAACCTTGACCATCGGAATCTCCTTACTCCGTAACTTACGAACCTGCGTATCAACAATCTCTACAGGCTGCTCCTCGTAAGATAGCTCATGGTCAATCTCAACACTCTGCGGTACTATCACGTGAGAAGGATCAGAAATACACTTCCTCAACATGGAAATGTGAAACACTGGGTGAACCAACGACATATCTGGTGGCAACGCTAACTTGTACGCCACTGCTCCAATACGCTCAATGATTTCATACGGACCAACATACCTCGGTGCTAACTTCCCCTTAACACCGAAACGCACAACGCCCTTCATAGGCGAAACCCGAAGAAACACGAAATCTCCAACCCGAAACTCCATGTATTTTCTCTTCGGATCAGCATAACTCTTATGCCGACTAAAAGCTGTCTCCAGTCTCCGCTTGATCAATGGTACCTTCTCTGAGGTTATCTGAATAATCTCTGCTCCCGAAAGCTTGCGCTCGCCAACCTCCTCCCAGCAGATAGGAGATCGACACTTGCGCCCGTATAAAGCCTCATAAGGTGCCATCTCGATACTAGCATGGTAACTGTTGTTGTAGGAAAACTCAATCAAAGGCAAATGAGTATCCCAGCTACCCTGAAAATCTAGAACACACATCCTGAGCATGTCCTCTAAAGTCTGAATAGTCCTTTCAGACTGACCATCAGTCTGAGGATGAAAAGCAGTACTGAAATCCAATCTCGTACCCAAAGATTCCTGCATCGCCTTCCAAAACCGAGAGGTGAAAACTGAACCTCTATCCGAAACTATCGACACTGGTACACCATGGAGACTCACAATCCGATCGATGTACAACTGTGCCAACTTCGAAGCCTGATAAGTAACCTTGATCGGTAAGAAGTGAGCTGACTTGGTCAAACGGTCAACTATCACCCAAATCGAATCATACCCCTGTCGGGTACGTGGCAAACCAACCACAAAATCCATAGCTATTCGCTCCCATTTCCACTCTGGAATAGGTAGCGGTTGCAGATATCCAAACGGTCTCTGATGCTCTAACTTTACCTGCTGGCAAGTCAAACACTTAGACACAAACTCTGCAACATCCTTTTTCATTCCGCTCCACCAGTACGTACCCTTGAGATCATGGTACATCTTGGTAGAACCCGGATGAACACTGTAAGCTGACTTGTGCGCTTCCTCCAGAATCTGGTCTCTCAAACCATCTGAATCCGGAACACACAGCCGAGAACCGTACCTGAGAACTCCATCCGCCAGAACAAACTCAGAATTTCCATCTAGATGGATCTCCTCCATAATTCGTTTCAATTGTGGATCCTCAGCTTGTGAAGCTTTGATCCTATCAATCAAAACCGGTTGCACCTGCAACTGTGCCAACAAACAACCTCTCTGCGAAACCTGAAATCCGTATCCCGAAGCTAACAGACTATGCCACTCACGAACCATGGGTCTCCGCCCAACCTCAGAAATATGGGCCAAACTGCCCGAAGATTTGCGACTCAACGCATCGGCTACCACATTAGCCTTACCCGGATGGTACTGAATAGTACAATCGTAGTCTTTCAGTAACTCCAACCATCTCCGCTGTCTCAGATTCAGCTCACGCTGATCAAAAATGTACTTCAGACTCTTATGATCAGTGAAGATCTCGCAAGTCGCACCGTACAAATAGTGCCTCCAAATCTTGAGAGCAAAGACCACAGCTGCTAACTCCAGATCATGAGTAGGATAATTCACCTCATGCTTCTTCAGCTGGCGAGAAGCATAGGCAATCACCTTACCATGTTGCATCAGAACGCAACCCAAACCGATACGGGAAGCATCACAATACACAGTGAATCCCTTGATGCCAGATGGCAAAGCCAATACAGGAGCTGTAGTCAAAATCTCTTTGAGCTTCTCAAAGCTCGCCTCGCATTTGTCAGTCCACTCAAACTTAACACCCTTCTGTGTCAGTTTAGTCATTGGTGCAGATATTCTGGAGAAATCCTGCACGAACCGACGGTAGTAGCCAGCTAACCCCAGAAAACTTCTGATCTCGGTAACTGACCTCGGCCTCTGCCAATCCATAACTGCCTCAATTTTCGTCGGATCAACCTTGATCCCATCCTTTGACACCACGTGTATTAAGAAGGTAACTTGATCCAGCCAGAATTCGCACTTCGAGAACTTAGCATACAGCTGATGCTCACGCAAAGTCTGTAGTATCGTTCTCAAGTGGAAAGCATGCTCCTCCTCACTCCGAGAGTAAATCAGTATGTCATCAATAAACACAATGACGAACCGATCCAGAAACGGCTTGAATACCCGGTTCATCATATCCATAAACGCTGCTGGTGCGTTAGTTAACCCAAAAGACATGACCAGAAACTCGAAATGCCCATACCGCGTTCTGAAAGCAGTCTTAGGCACATCGACGTCTCGAATCCGAAGTTGATGATACCCGGATCTCAAGTCAATCTTCGAAAAGCACTTAGCACCCTCCAACTGGTCGAACAAATCATCAATACGAGGAAGAGGATACCGGTTCTTGATAGTAACCTTGTTCAACTGTCTGTAGTCAATACACAGCCGAAATGACCCATCCTTCTTCTTGACAAACAACACAGGAGCACCCCACGGAGAAGTACTCGGTCTGATAAAACCACTATCAAGCAATTCCTGTAACTGTTCCTTCAGCTCTTTCAGTTCTGCAGGAGCCATCCGATACGGAGGTATCGAAATAGGAGCTGTTCCCGGAGCAACATCAATACAGAACTCGATGTCACGATCAGGTGGTAATCCAGGCAACTCCTCTGGAAACACATCAGTGAACTCATTCACTATCGGAACACTATGCACGTCACCACTGTCGCCCTCTAAATCACGAACCACCGCTAAGAAAGCCTGGCAACCCTTGCCCATCATACGCTTGGCCTTGATCGCCGAAATTAGATTCTTAGGTGTATTCGCCTTCTCTCCTTGGAAAGAAAAAGGCATATCACCAGGAATCCCAAACAATACCGACTTCCCTCGACAGTCGATAGAAGCAAAATGGCGTGAAAGCCAATCCATCCCCAAGATGACATCAAAAGATAACACGTCAAGCATAATCAAATCAGCACTAAGATCCCTACCATGTATAACCACAAAACAAGACGGATAGACCACGTCCACCATAACACAATCAGACAAGGGCGTAGATACAGATAAAGGCTCTAACAACCTAGATGGTGTCACACCCAACTTAGCAGCAAAACTTGAAGAAACAAAAGAGTGTGTTGCACCCGCATCAAATAAGACCAAGGCATCTACAAATGAAATGGGAATAGTACCTTGCACCACGGCGTTTGATGCACGAGCATCCTGAGGAGTCAGAGCAAATACTCTGGCCTGACTCTGTCCTTGTTGCGGTGTCTGAGAAGAACTGTAACTACCCGAGCCTCTACCACCGTTCCCACGGCCACCAAAACCACGCCCTCCTGAACCACGGCCCCGCTGGCCACCAAACGAAGCGGCAGGTTGAGAGTACCCTGCCGAAGGAGTGAAAACAGGTCTCTGCTGCTGAAAGAACGGCTGAGCAACACTAGCCGACGACATCTGTTGTCCAGATGACGGACACTCCCTAGCAAAGTGACCCTGCTGGCCACAAGCATAGCAACTACCTGGTGCCACTGTGCACTGTCCTGAATGTCTGCGCCTACAGTTCTGACAAAACGGGACGCTAGAAGTACCACTGTAACCGCGACCAGATCCACGGCTACTCCCACTGTAACCAGAACTATGAGAATACGGCTGATACCCTTTTCGAACACCTCCTTTCTGACTCTTGTACTGGGAAGGCTTGTGCTGATAGCTGCTGCTACCACCCTGCTGCCCACTACTCTGAAAACCACCGCTCGCCTTCTTCGTCTCAGTCATTTTCCCAAAGTGCAGTAAATTTGCCTCCATCCGACGGGCACTGTCCACTACAGCAGAAAATTCCTTGGTCGTCTCAGTCAGAAGGCTAATAAAGTCAGCACCCAGACCCTTCACGTATCTGTCGTTCACCCTCTGCTGTTCAGTCTGCAGATCTGGGGCAAAGCGACTCAGTCTCACAAGCTCAGTAGTGTACTCATGTACCGATCTGTCTCCTCTCCTCAAAATTAGTAGTCTGTCTCTGAAACCTTCTGTCACTGAAAAAGGTAGATAAAATTCCTTGAATTCTGTCACAAAGTCCGCCCATGTAATAGTAGCCATAACTGCGCGAATCTCCCTGCGAAACCAGTCATTTGCAGCACCCTTCAAGGACATCTCTACTAGCATAACGGTCTGTCTCTCAGAAGCCTGTAGTCTCTTAGCATTCCGCTCAATCTCCTCCAGAAAATCTAGGGCGTCGCCGTCGCCCGCAAACTCAGTCGGCTTCAGCCTCAGATAAACCAACACCAAGTCTCTGTCAGTGATTCCAGCACCACCAACCGCAACACCACCAGCCTGTGGTACCTGTTGCTGCACAATCTGTCCCAGCTAGGGGTGTGCAAAAACCGACCGAAACCGAATTTTCGAACCGAACCGAACCGATTTTGAAAATTCGGTTCGGTTTTTTATGCAAAAATTCGGTTTCGGTTTTGAGTAGGGAAAATTTCGGTTATTTCGGTTCGGTTCGGTTTTGGGTCAAAACCGTCCGAAATAACCGAATTTCCGATTTAATAAAACGACGTCGTTTTATTAGTTATTAAAACAACGTCGTTTGCTGGAAACCCCTTACAAAACTAACTACACATTTCACTTCAGGCCCAACCCAACAAAAAATGACCTAATGCTATTGCAGTAACCCTAATTTGACATATCTTTTCTCTTCCTAATTTTTCTGCCGCTCTCACTCTCACAGTTTCTCTATCTTCGATTCTTTTCTCCTCTTAGTCTTTGTCACATAATCTCTCAAACCCTCTCCATTAAACACTAAATTAACAATGCTGGACAAATGATGATGAAGAACGATCCATTTTTTTGTCAAAATTTGACAAAAGTAACGATCCCATCTCCTTACTCTAAATCGTTTATTTCTTATTAAAGTTTGGGACTCAAAACAATATTCAAGGTATTATTTTCTATCTAATCTATACATTTTCTGTTTTTGTAAAATCCTAACTGATTTTAACATTTTCTGATTTTGTTTAAATTTGACCTAATTTCATTTTTGTTTATTCCATGTTCATTTTGATTCCAGATTTCTCTAATTTTCACTCAAAAGGTTAGTTGTTATTTTTAACCCTAACTTCTCTAATTATTGTTTATAGTATAATAATTGTTGATTATACTTATATGAGTCCAGGTTTATTTTTTTTGTTTATATCATAATGGAAAGATCAATTATTGATTCTGTATTTAGCTTTTGAACTTTAGTGTGGTCTCAATTGAGTGAGATTCAGAGCTTAATGCTTTGATTTGTAGGAATTGAAATGATAATTTGATAGCTGCAACTAAGTCATTTATGTATCAATTTATTATGAGACTTGTTAATGTGAGTTAAAATTAGCTAGCTGCCATGTTCTAAAACTGTTGATTTTCTGTTTCAATTTATATTTGTCAAAGTGAGTTAATTTTTTTGTTTCTATTTTTATTTTTAATGAGTGAATTATTCTGTTTTGTGTTATATAGATGTCGAATACCGTTGAAACTGCAGCAACGGGCAGTAATGCAGCAGTTGATGTGTCAAATTCACAGCCTTCTGTAACCAGCCAAGAAGCTTCAAACAGGAAAAGAAAAGCAATGGACACAAGATCTGTTGCTTGGGATCATTTCGAAAAAATTAAAGATGAAAGTGGCACGGTCATATCAGCTAAGTGTAATTACTGTGTTAAGGAATTTGCTTGTCATTCTAAAAGAAATGGCACCTCATCTTTAAAGAATCATATACTTAGTTGCATGAAAAATCCTCATAGGCAACAAACTAGGCAAGCATTGTTGAATTTACAGCCAATGGTTAATAATGGAGATGGTGTTAATGATAAGTTAGGAACACTAAGTGCATGGAAATTTGATCAAGATGCTATTAGAGATGCACTTGCATATATGGTTATATTAGATGAATTGCCTTTTAAGTTTGTGGAAGGGGAGGGTTTTAGAAAGTTTATGTCTTGTGCATGTCCTAAATTCAAAATTCCATCCAGATGGACGGTGACACGGGACTGTTTTCAATTATATCTAGCTGAGAGACTTCAATTGAAAAATTTCATGAAAAATAATTGTCAAAGAATTAGCCTTACCACTGACACTTGGACTTCAATTCAAAGAATCAATTATATGTGCATTACTGCTCACTTCATTGATAACAATTGGATATTGCATAAGAAAATTCTAAGCTTTGTTCCAATTTTTTCACACAAAGGTGATGCAATAGGAAAGGCAATTGAGACGTGTTTGTTAGAGTGGGGAATAACAAACATTTTTTCAATAACCGTTGATAATGCAAGCTCCAATGACGTAGCTATTTCTTATTTGAAAAAAAGAATAATAAATTGGGGTAATCACTTGGCTGATTGCAAGTACCTCCATATGAGGTGCATTGCACACATCATCAATCTTGTGGTTACAGAGGGTTTAAAAGATGTCAATCCTTCGGTGAAAAAAGTGAGAGATGCCGTGAGATACATTAGGAGTTCCCCGGCTAGAATTAAAAAATTTAAAGAATGTGCTGAGTTTGAGGGAGTAGAGTGTCAAAATTCATTATGCTTAGATGTGGTAACTAGGTGGAATTCTACCTATTTGATGCTAAAAACAGCCATACAATTTCAAAAGGCATTTGATAATTATGATGAACAAGAGTCAAATTTTAAGAGAGACTTGGGGGATGATGGGGTTCCGGGTTCACTAGATTGGAGGTGTGCTTCAACAATGACATCATTATTGGAGCATTTCTATAATGTGACATTGCGTATTTCGGGCTCATTATATGTTACTTCAAATACCTTTTTTAGTGAAATTAGTGATTTGTCTTGTATTTTGAATGAATGGAAGGAGTGTGCTGAATCTGAAATTAGACAATTGGGGAACTCAATGAAAATGAAATTTGATAAATATTGGGGGGATCCGGAAAAAATGAACAAGCTTATCTTCTTTGCCGCTGTTTTAGACCCTAGGGAGAAATTTGAATATATGGAGTATTCATTTTGTTTGATGTATGGTAGACTCAATGGTGCAACTTTATTTTTCAATGTCAAAAATGAACTCTACAGGCTCTTCAATGAATATAAGAATATGTATTCTAATATGACACATGAGGGCAGCCTTTTAACTTCTTCTGGAATTGTAGAGTCAAATAGAAAACCCATATCGATTTTGAAAGCAAAATATAAGAAAGAGAGGTTAGAGAGTGGCTGTTTTACAAATAAGAAAAATGAACTTGATATTTATCTCGATGAGGTTATTTTAGAAGATGTGGAAGAGTTGGATATATTGAAGTGGTGGAAGTTGAATTCCGAAAGGTTTCCTATTTTGGCAAGAATGGCACAAGATATCTTGGCTGTACCAATATCCACGGTTGCTTCGGAATCTACTTTTAGTACGGGTGGAAGAATACTTGACGCGTTTAGGAGTTCTTTAACTCCTAAAATTGTGGAAGCGTTAATTTGTGGGCAAAATTGGCTTCGAAAATCAAAAGATCCATTTAGTGTTGAAGAACTCCTCCATGAAATTGAAAATATTGAAAAAGGTGTGTATTGTATTTTTTTTATATTTTTATTCGTTTATCTAATTAGAATATTTTCATTTAAATGATGTTCATTGTTACTAGATTTGCCGAAGGTGGGGACTACTACTAGGCCAGCATGTTCTTCAACTAACAATTAGGCGTTTCTATGTTTTGTAGTCGGAAAGAAGGTAATTTGCTAATTTTAATATTCTGTGTTTTTAATTTTTTTAACTATTTTCTATATATATTTAGCTGCATTGTTGGCAGTGTTCACTAGCTATTTATTTTCTACTTTCCAAGTATTCAATTGCTATTCTGCTGATATTCTGTTGCTATTTTTTTTTTGATATGTAGCTCTGTTTTGTGGAGTGTTTGCTTCTGTTTGTGGGCTGGAGTATTAACTAGTTAGCTGCTGTTTTGCAGTTTTAATTGCTTCTCTATGTGGAGAGCTGCTGTTTTGTGGAATTTGCGACAATTATTTTCAAGTCTTAGCCGTTTGAAGACCTTTTGCGGATGTTATTTGATTTTAACTTCAGGACTTTATGCTTTTGAATTTAATTTGTAATTTAAAACAGGTTACATTATTTTATGTTTGTAGTTAAAACTTGTTGAAGGTTGGTTTTATGTTTGTGTTGTTATTTAAACAGGTTGAGTACATGTTGTATGTTTAAGCAATTTTAATTGTTTTAGCCTTTTAGGTATGGTGAATGTGCAAGTAATTTGAATTTAAATTTGCTTTTAAACCTGTTTTTTCATAAGTTAAAACCGAAATTTTCGAACCGAACCGAACCGAAATTTTCGGTTCGGTTCGGATCGGTTTACTGCAAATTTCGGTTCGGGTTCGGTTTTTCTAAACAAAAATTCGGTTTTGGTCGGTTTTCGTCAATTTCAAACCGAACCGAACCGAACCGACCGATGCACACCCCTAGTCCCAACATAGCATACTGGTTCTGCATGGCGATCTGTCCCGCCTGCAGTTGCACTTGATTATTCTGGAGTGCAGTGATCCCAGCCAAAAACGTCGTGAAGTCAAATGGATCGATAGGAGCTTGTGGTACACCTGGTGCCTGAACGACTGCACCACCACGTCCCCTACCTCTACCTCCAGCAGCCTGACCTCTGCCACCCCGACCTCTGCCAGCTCGGCCTCTACCGGCCGGAACTCCACCTGCACGTCCCCTGCCAACTTGAACCTCTGGTTCATGTTGGTCGACCTCAATCGACATAGCGTCATCAGCTTCAGCATCAGCCTGAGCTGCAGCACGCCTACGAGTATTCATTCCTAAGAATGAAACAAACAATTCTCAAATAATGCCCACTTGGCAACACCCAGAGTATAATTAAACAGCTCAAAAATTAACAATTTATCCAGAGTAGTAACACAAACATTCCAGAGTAAAGCAAAAATTTCGCAAAGTAAAACATTAGTAACACATAAGACCGACTCAAACATCCCTAAAGGTGAAGGTAGAAGTTTTGAAAACAAAAGATGACGTTTCAAAAGACAAAACTTGAATCCTAATTCCGCAGTAGATCCTATGACACAACTATAACACTTAACATGCCTTAAAGCGATAAACACATAACATGCAAAAAATTGGCCTTAGTTCAAAACTAAAGCTCTGATACCAACTTTGTCACGACCCAATTTCATGAATCGTGACCGGCGCTAGGGTATGGGTATGGTTGTACCAAAACCCGTAGCAAGCCTTGCGGAAATCAATTAACCATTTAAACCTGCAGAAAACTGCTCGGGGGCAACCGAGACTCCAACCTAGGTCTAGCACTTTATATTACAGTTCTAATATAAATAATTTAAGTATCTGAAATATTCCACAACATGCCTTAAATATAATAATAAAATATTTCAGAGTAAACATGCTAATAATAAATAATCGGTCTAATCGACAATCCCAATGTAATAATAAACGTAATATATAAACTAGTTCTACTGCGGTCTAAGAGTTTGAAAATAGAAACTAGTTTAATAACAATAAATCCTCCGAGGAATCAAAAGAATCGGAGTGGACCGGCTTTCAAATCATAAACCTGGAAAATTTGGGAAAACAACGGGGTCAGATATACTGAGATGAGTTCGCAATACTATTTACATTTATTAAGTTTAAAACCCTTAAATGAAAACATTTTTATACTAATATAATATGATTATGGAAAACAGTATTGAAATGATCCCAGCGTAAGTATGACATAGCATACCGATAAACCCAGAGTGGACGGGAACAAATCCTCGTCATATAAATATACCAGCGTAAGCAAGACTTTAGTCTGCCGTTTCCCAGAGTACTTACCGGTGCACACAGTCTCGATACAAGCCTATCGAGTAGCTCGTTTCAATCCAGATCCATAATCCGTAAAACCAGTTCACAAACATTTATAATATTAAAATACGATGCGGTACTTAATAAAGCGGTAAATAGCACTACAAACTCACTGCTTGCTTATCCACGTGATCTTGACAAACAGCTAACCCTGCGTAGACTCCGAAGCACGAGCAGTCGACGGGTCTAAAATAATAAATAGGTTAATATCCGTACGACCCCTAACTCTAAGATCACTAGACACCACGTAGGACTAGCACAATTAAATAACCAGATAAATCACAGAGAAACACAATTCTCAAATAAAATGTAGTGCCGTAATTAATTCAAGACTATTGAGTTCGCCTTAAATCCAATCCGAAAATATTATTAAAATAATATTTAATTGATAAATAAAATCAATTCCTCAAATAGTGGGTTAGCCGAGTTTTACAAAACTACCAAGCTAAACCCACATGTCGGTGACCCAAGTCCAAACCGACCCAACTAATATTCCAGAGTTTATAAATCACAGTTTATAATTAATATTAAATAAAATATTGATTAATATCAAAATAGAACTCAATAGCTTGAAACTCAAGTAATTAAATATTACCGGCAATTATCTCAATTAATTAAATAACAAACAAAGCTAAAATATAAATTTAATCCCAAAGGCATTCTAAGCTAAAAATATAAATTTAACAATTAAATAATAATTAATAATAATTATTAATTTAATTTTTAAATATTCAAATATTATTTTTATGCCCAAAAAATAATATAATTAATTTGATAAACTTTGAAATAAAATAAAATCCCCAATACTTATTTAATATAGTCAATATAAAATTTTATGTATAACTATAATTAAATTGATATTTAATTTAAACTTAAAATATTAATGCCCGGATTAATTTCAAATTATAAATAATAATATTATTTAAATCGCTAATTAATAAGTCGAAACCAATTTCGTAAATTAAAAATCAAAAATCAAATCAATTTAAACAGTTAAAAGATAAGTTTAGGAACCAAAAGATTTAAGACACAAAAACTTGATAACCAAAGTTATCATTTAGCCAATAAGAATTTGAATTGGCCAATAGCCATATGACACAAGGTCATCTTCTTCATTATGGAAACCAAGTTGCAGAATCCAAACAATTAAAGGAAACAAAAAAATGAACTCATACTGATCATGAAACTGCCGCCATATAAATCAATCCGAGGTCAACAAAACTCAGCAAATCTTTTGATCTTTAAACAGCAAATTAAACTCATATTAACATTTCTTAAACAAGCAAACAATCAATTTGAAAATTATGTAAATAATCAATAAGAACTACGGCATGAGCAACCATAATTCTCATTGAAACCACGAAGCAAAACCGAGTGGAATTAAGAACGAACAAAGGGAATTAACCAACAAAATTTTCAGTTTATGAATTAATAGCACAACCTAATACATCGATCTAATATCTCAGAAATATTCAAGAACACATCGGAAACAAAATTAGAAAAACTGCAGCAACAATAACGAAAGGAACGACAACAAATATATTCAGAAACGGTGAAACGGCGGCGACTAACACGGATTGATTAACGTACCGTTTGATGAACGAAAGGTGTAGAAACATAGATGCGTGAGTCTACTTTCACGGGAAACAAACGGAATTGATTTCGACCTCCGAACGGCTGCCAAACGAATCAAATTTTAGAAGGATCGATTTAGAACTCAAAAACAGAATTTCTTAAAAACGGTAAAACGGCGGCGATTGATGCGAGAAATATAGCGTACCGTTTTACGAAACGAAAATTGGGATTTGTAGGTACGTGAGTCTTCTTCGACTGGAACGTTTCGGAACTGGATTTGAATCTGAAACGAGTGAGATATCAGTTATGAACGGAGGCGTCGTTTATTGATCAAAACTGAAATATTAATCAACTTACCGAAGATTTTTGACAAACTTTGGTTGATGATTTCGGAAAGGATTCTCAGCGAAATTGAATGAGGAAAGCGGCTAGGGCTAGACTGATGTGTGGTGAAGATATTTGGTTTAGAAAGCGTTTCTAAAACGCGGATAGATCGAGAGAAATCAGGGGGCAAAACTGCCCCCCTGAAATTCCGCAGCAGGTCTCGTACGAGACCTGCACATCCCGTACGAGACCAGGTCTCGGTTCAACGAGACCTGGTCCAACCGAGACCTGGTCCAACCGATTCTGGTTGGACCGAACCCGACCCGAAACTTTTTTTTTTTTTATAATTTTTTTTTTAAAACCCGGACTTTAATTAAACCATTTCCGAATCAACACATAAAACAATTTAATTACGAACAACAATTAGAATGTTACCGGAACTCGTAATTTAAACTTTAAAATTTTACGGGATATTACAATAGTACAAAACCTTCGTATGAGTTTTGTCATTTTTAATCATACAAATTTAAAATTTTAAACTAAACAAAATATATTAAATTCTAAACATTTTAGTAAGCAAAATATTGTTAAATTTATTTATTTTTTAAAGTTTATTTATTTTGGTAAAAACAATTATATTTTATTTTATTTTAATAAATTAAAATATTGCGGCGATGAGAGCTTTCACAATGGTTACACCTGTCAAATCATGAAGGAAAAGTCTCCCCAGAATGGCGTTGTACGGAAGGTCGATGTCCACTATGTTAAACAGTGTCGTCAATTTCTTATCTTTTTTTTCTTTTTTTGATTCTTCTCGTTAGGGGTATTATCCTCACCGGGAAGACAGTCGGTCTCCCAAACCTGGAGAGCAATATGTCAACTTCTTCCAATTTTGTTGGTTTCTTTTCAAGCTTCTGTAGGCCTTCTTGGTCAACAAGTTTATTGCGCTTCCTTCGTGTATTAGAATTCTTCCATATTCCAATTCTCCACAATCATTGTTTCTGCCAAGGTCTTGTTGTGTGGACTCTTGGTATTGTTAAAGTCTTCTATGCTGAACATGATTGCTCGCAACTTCGCGAGCTCTAGTTTTTATCATTTTGTGTCTCTTTTGATGGTGATTTTTACTTCATATCATGTTATCATTCCTTCATCTGGTAATGGGGTTACAATTGAATTTTCGGTTTTGATTAGTTCGATCAGAGTTCATCTTAGTTAATAGAATTTGTTGGTTCGCAGAAAATTCCTTTCTAATGAAGTATTAAATTTTTCCACAGACGGCGCCAATTGATGGATTGATGAGGTTCACGATAGCCCGAACCTGCAAAACAGTTTAAATAGCTTATCAGATGATAGTGATCCAATTAACTCTCCGATGCTTAAATCAGTTCTAAGCTTAAAGGAGAATATGTGTATTCAAATTCAGGTTTGTGTGTACCTCAAACCCTTATACAGTGATGAGTGAAAACATGATAGAGTCCTAAAAGGAAAGTGATTCTTTTTAAGAAGTTAAATTTGAATAAGAAAAGAATTTCTATTCGGTGCATTTCTTTATAAGAATGAATCATATTTAGGATTGAGTCCTAAATAGTGTAGTTATCCTGCATTGTAATTTAGTCTCGAATAGGAGACTATCTTTGATTATTCTAAAAGATCCAGATCTTTTAAAATCTTCCTTTTTTATTGTTGACATAGTTGACTTAAGATTCTTTCTCTTAGTAAGAATCGTATCCGATATAATCTAAGGATTCGATTGTCATTCCTTTAGGCGAACCTATCTTGACCTTTATTCCCTAACCGACAAATCCAGTAACATTCGCCTTTGGCATTTGGGATATTCTCTAGTTTAATCGTCTCGCGTTTTAGGCTTTTTATGGGCGAATCCAGTACCTTGTGGAAAGTTGGTTTCCATCAAGAATCATAACTTTTTTTTTAATTTTTAAATAATATAAATGTGTGTTAAAAAAAACAGGATTAATGTCATAAAAGTTCACAAACTTTACACGTTTTCTCATTTTAATCACGTAGTTTAAATTTTCTCATTTTCATGCACGAACTATCATTTTTTCTCAAATTCATGCACGGTGCTGAGGTGTCACGACTTCATTAAATTCGCTGATGTGGAGGTTAATTTACACCAATGAATGAGTGCCACCTCAGCGCCATGCATGAATTTGGGAAAAAGTGGTAGTTCGTGCATGAAAATAAAAAAATTTAAACTGCGTGATTAAAATGAAAAAATGTGTAAATTTCATAATTTTTTTGACATTAACCCAAAAAAACTACTTTATAAATACTTTTATATATGCATTCATGCTCAATAATATAGACGATAAACATTATTTAAAAAATAATCTTTTTATTTTTAAATAATTCTAAATAGCTTTAAACACAATTATCAAATCAATAGAAGCACGGAAACCTCGACAAAGTTGCGTTTCCCGTTTCGGAAACCGGAAACTCTTGGACACCCGCACGAAAAGTTTCGGGCCGTTTCCGTAAATTGTAAAAATTAATAATTTGTAAAAAAATTAAAATTATTACCCACAGATAAAAAAATCTAACTAGTTACCCATAAATTTTACATTCGCATGGCCCACAATACATCAAATATACTTATTTGTGTTGAATTATATTATATTTTTTTATATATTTATAAATTTTAAATATTTATCATATTAAAATGAATTATTTTGTTAATTATTATAAATATTTAGATAATATTTTTATAAATATATCCCTATATTTTTGTTATTTACACGTTTCTCCACGTTTCGTGTCCTCCATTTTGAAAAACTTTTGTTTCCCCGTGTCCGTTTCCGTTTCCGTGCTACCTTCATAAATACCTAAAACTAAAGGCCTAATGTCTTAAAAACCCCGACCTTTTAGCCCCTTTTCAATCATACCCTGACGTTGAAAATTTGTCAATTTTACCCTATTTTGCATTTTTGTGTTTCAGTTGTACCCTGAAAAATTAAATTAACGTCTTTTGCGTTTGGAAATTTGTTTAAAACATTCTCCATGCCTCGCATATATTGATTGTATATTTTTAAAATTTATTTAAATTTAGTTAAATTAATTAAGAATTTAAATTAGTGTTGATTTGATTATGGTTTTTAGTTAGTTTTTAAAAATAAAGGACTTATTTATTTTTTGGTTAGGGTTTAATAATAAAGTTTAGAGAGTTTAGACGTTTGACAGCCGGGACACCTTCCAGAAATTAGAAAATGCTTTTAAATCTTCAAAATTTATTCAATTTTCATGGTTACTCAACAAAATAAACAAAACCCTATGCAATAAAGAGTGAATAGTTTACCAAAATGGAAGCAAGGGTTGGTGTTGTTGTTGAAGGAGGACAAAGGGCTCTGAATTCGGCTGCTGTTCATGGAAGTGTAGTTGATGCAGCTGGTGCTAGAAAATTTCTTCAACACCATAATACGGCCAATCATAACAATAATAATAACAAACAGCAGCAGTCTTTTAATAGCCAGCAAGCTCAGATTGGTACAGTTCAGCAGTTACTTGCTGGTGGAATTGCTGGTGCTTTTAGTAAAACATGCACTGCTCCACTTGCCAGGCTTACCATTCTCTTTCAGGTGAATTTTTTTTGATTTTTTGTTTCTGGTTTGTCATAAAGTTTCTATCTTTTTAATTTTGTGTTGTGTTTTCAAGGGAAGATGGAAAGTTTGACATTTTGACTTTGGTTTTAGTTTGGAATTCGAATTGGCTAACTTTTTGTTGAAAAGTGAGTTAATTTATGTACTTTATTGGAATTTTTTTGAAGGAAAACTAATTTCTGGCTGAATCTATTGAACTTTTGATTACTATGTGTTTACGTTTGAAGTGTTCTATTAATATTTGTTCTAAATGTTTGTTCTTCTGACTGCTTGTTTATATTTTTATCTGCTGTTAAGGTTCAAGGAATGCATTCTGATGTTAAATCATTGGCGAATACAAGCTTATGGCGTGAGGCTTCTCGAGTAATTCATGAAGAGGGGTTTAGAGCATTTTGGAAAGGGAATTTGGTTACCATTGCTCACCGCATTCCTTATTCTTCGGTTAACTTCTATGCTTATGAACAATACAAAAGCGTAAGGCGATACAAATCCTTAAAATGAAATTATATTGCAGAGCATGTGATATTTCTGTTTTATATTTGATATTATCCTTGTTTTTTGCAGATGTTACAGTCAGTTTTAGGCCTGGAAAAACAGGGGGGTAGTGCAGCCTCAAATCTTGCTGTGCACTTTGTCGGTGGTGGGTTGGCCGGAATAACGGCTGCTTCTGTTACGTATCCACTGGATCTAGTGAGGACGCGCCTTGCTGCGCAGGTAACTCCAGCAAACTTGGGTGAGTAAAGAGCTGCTTTGGAATGTGGGTGGGGGATGGGCAGTTTACTTCTGTTAATTAAATATGTAGTCCCTCCTTGAAAATTTGTCCTGACTCTGCTCTAAACTATGCAGAGGAACACTATATACTACAGAGGTATTTGGCATACATTTAGTACTATTTGCAAAGAAGAAGGAATGTTGGGCTTGTATAGAGGACTTGGAGCAACATTATTGGTATGCTTGTGTTATATATCTTTTATTGTTGTAACGTTATTATTGTTTTTAATTTTTGGTTTCAGCTGTAACTTTTTTAATATTGCAGGGTATTGGTCCAAGTATAGCAATAAGCTTTTCGGTTTATGAGTCTCTCAGATCATCGTGGCAATTACAAAGGTGACGAGTCTATGAATTGGCTAATTTGAACAATTTTATGTCAATATGCACTGTTATGCTTAATGTTACTCGCATTGTTGTATTTTGTAGTGATAATTTATGTTGTTACATGATTTGTAGGCCGGCGGATTCTACTATTGCAGTTAGTCTTGCTTGTGGTAGTCTTTCAGGCATTGCGTCATCCACAGGTTTGTGGCGCTATCTCTAAATTATCTATATAAGATAAATGTTGTGTCCTATATGTTGGAAACACAAATATTCTTAAATAATTTCTTGAATAAGTGAATGTTATTTAATTGATTGCTATGCTTTTCATTCAAAAAAAACTTCTCTTGCAAACTCTATATTTCTTATTTTTGGAATTGGAGTAATGATTTCCTCCTATTTACACTTTACAGATTTTCTAGGACTAGTGAATTGCATTAAAATCCCTCGTAGCATTTGTAGGATGATTTATGTGTTGTATCATTCAAGACTACCTTGCATTTGCAGTAAGACATTTGATTTTAATGTTGTTTGGGCACTTTTTTTCCGATTGTGTTGTGGATGAAAATATATATTTGTTCAAGGTTTTTAGTTCGAGACTTGTTCACATGGTTGACTGTGCTGCAATAATTTGTACTCACGTTCATGTTTATATGGCGGAAACATATTCATGTTCCCTTGGTATTGTGTTCCTCCGTACCTCTTTAAACATTTTACATGTGTAGCACTTGCACCAAATAATGTTGAAACAGAAAATGGAGAAACATGTTTTACTATATTATGTTATACATATAAAGTTTCGGAGTGTCAAAAGTATTTCCAAAAACTGATGTGAAACTTCAAAATATAGAACTTTACAAGTTCCTGTGCAATATAACATTTTACTAATCTTTCGGCTATTGTTGCTCGTAATTTTATTTTCTGGATGGTATGTAACTCTTCTTCTGATGTACAGCTACATTTCCGTTGGATCTTGTGAGGAGAAGAATGCAGTTAGAAGGGGCAGGTGGTCGAGCACGTGTATACACTACTGGCTTGTTTGGGGCATTTGGGCAGATAGTACGCACTGAAGGTCTGCGAGGCTTGTATAGAGGGATTCTGCCTGAATACTACAAAGTAATCCCTAGTGTTGGCATCGTCTTCATGACATACGAGACACTAAAGATGCTTCTATCTAGTAGCTCAACCAGCGAGTAAAATTATGTATCTATGTTTCACATCTTATTTCAAATGGCGTCCGCGAGCATCATCTATTTGGACATACGAAATGAAGGGGAAGCCGGAGAAACAGCAAGAGGAATGTTTTTGTTGGAGGATGAGATTTGCGGGCGTTACGAACTTTGGGGTATGACAAATTTTATGGTGAACTTTGCTGTTAGATGCAATGTCACCAAAATTTTGGATGTATAGATATATATTGAGAGTTTAGTAAATGGAATTCCAGTATCATTTTAGGTGTTTAACATCTAGATAGCTAACATTCATTGATGAACAGTTTTGCTGTGACAGCGGTTTTTATTACTTGCATCTACTAAGCCGGACTCTGTTAGTGACGGAATTTTGTTGAGTTCTGAACGTGATTTGTAACTTGTAGGTATATTAGTTGATGTAATAATTATATTAATACTAGTCGTATATCTGCTCGATAGTGCATAATCACTGTAATTTTTAAATTTTTTCTATGATCTTAATTCAAAATTAATAAATTTAAATATGTACAATTGATTATTCATCTTTAATAGTTACATTTTAGATTAATCTTAAACTAATTTAAAGATATAATAATTTAATAAAAAATTAATATCTTGTGTATTAAAAATTGGCGCAATGGCGGAAAAGCCAAATTTTTACGACTTATTTCAATTTAAATCAAATCTTTTAATTTTTATAATAATAGCTAATTGTATTTTTTTTACAATAATAGCAAATTTGAATTTTTTTGTTGCAAGTCACCAATTTGTATATTATTGCAAAACAAAAAAAAATGCAATTTGGCTATTAATACAAAAATTAAAAAGTTTGGTTTAAATTGCAACAAATCGTAAATGTTTGATTTTTTTCATCATTAGACCTTAAAAATTCATAAAAATTAAAAGTTAATAAATTTAAATAGGAGTAGTTTTATTCTTATTCTAATAATACTTCTATTATTAATAATAAATTGGCTAATAATCACCCATGGCCCCTCAACTTTAGGGGTACGGGCGTTAAACCCCATGATGTTTAAAAACGGGCGCTAAACCCCCTAATCTTTGTGTCGGTGCTCACCATGGCCCTTTTGGACGAAAATACCCTTTGTGCCGTCTTTTATTTGGCGGCTGTCTTTAAAACAAAAAAAATTGACTGATACCATGTGTCAGTTGATACGTCATCAAAAGACAAAAAAAATAAAAATACCCAAAACACCCCTAAATATAATATCTGATTAAAAAAAAAAGTTCAACCCAAAATCCAACCACCCGTTCTAACCCAAACCACCCCAACCCAACCACCTTCGCCACATCACCGCCGGAAAATTTTCCGGTCATCTTCTCCAAGTGAAAGATGACCGGAAATTTTTTTCGGTCATCCGAGAACAGATCCAAGCAAGGATCTGTTCCAAGAACAGCAAGGATCTGTTCTTGGAACAGGTCATTGCCGGATCTGTTCTAAGAACAGATCCGGCGCGGATTTGTACCAAGAACAGATCCCAGTCGAGGATCTGTTCTTGGAACAGATCCTTGGCAAGCATCTGTTCCAAGAACAGATCCTTGCTTAGGGATGACCGAAAATTTTTTTTGGTCATCTTCCGCTCGGAGAAGATGACCGGAAAAATTTTCTGGCAGTGGTGAGTGGCGGAGGTGGTTGGGTGGGAGTGCTGGTTGGGTTGGTTGTTGTGATTAATCAAATGGTTAGATTAGATTGGGTTGGTTTGTTTGTTTTTTTTGTCTTTTTCTAAATTAAAGTAAGGTTATTTTGGGTGTTTGAAATTTTTAAGGTATATTTCTGACGTGTCAGATGATATGGCAATGTCAGTTTTTTTTAAGACTGACAATTGACTGAAAAAACGGCGCCAGGGGTATTTTCGTCATATTTGGAGCTTAGGGGGTTTTGTGAGCGCCGACACAAAGATCAGGGAGTTTAGCGCCCGTTTTTAAACATCAGGGGGTTTAGCACCCGTATCCCTAAAGTTGAGGGGTCATAAGTGATTATTAGCCTAATCAATTGAATAATCTTAGAAACAAATAATATAAAGAGGGAATTTCCTACACTACACTATTTTTTATTTTATTTACAACTTTACATTGTTTTTTGTTGTCTTTACTTTTCTAATTTTTTTTTTTACAAAAAATACCTTTTTCTTTTAATTTCACAAATACCTTTTTTTACTTTTTAATGATGTATTCTCTATTTTTATAATTTTTTAATTATTTATTGTGTTTTTTTAGTGATTATGGTATTTTAATAGTGTAACAATAATCTATACAATACTATAATTCTGAGTTTCAAAACAGGATTCAACACTATTTTGACAAGTGGATCTCCCAAATTCAGACAAGTGTACCTACAAATCCTAAACACTTTTAAGGCTTGAAACAGTTTGCTTTCCTTCCTGGCTAAAATCCCTATCTGTTACGAATTGCCCTTTCGTATTCAAAAGAACTGTTAAACCTCTTTAGTATTCATCAAAAAACGTTACACATATTTTAATGGCATATGCATCGGTATTTAAATCATCCTCAATCCTCCACACATATATATTCAGCTTCAAGAAAACTGACTCTCGGTAGGCCAATAAAACATCAAACAATCAACTGGAAAAATTGGAGGGTCAAAGCAAGTGGGTGTTGTTGTAGCAACTGAGATTGAAAACCAATATTCAAGTCAGATTTTTCAATTTTAAACCTTTAACATTACTATTATGCTTATGTAACTGAGTTCATACACCCTACACCTTTCTGCACATAAGGTGTTTGATTAAATGACATTTAGAGGAAACCTTTTTAAAACTCATTCAATTCCAACATTTTAAGCAACAAAGTTTTCCTGACTATGAGACGAAGCAGAAAATAATGATCAGTGTAGTATTTGGTTCTTCAGAATTGTTACATTTTGATGATTCTTTGTTGGCTAATAGTTTTGCAATTCGTTCAACTTTTAGGTGTGTTTTTCAGAAGCCAGTCTTGGTAAAATATGCATGTCTTTGTTTGATTGTATTTTTTATTTCAGAAAATAGCTAATCATGCATCAATAGTATTTTCTTGCTTTCTTTTCTTCTAATATTGGCCATGAGAATGTCATATATATATATATATATATATGTGCAGATGAAGATAGAAAGGAGTTAACAGGTTATATTAGTTAGCCATTCAGGTTTTTCTGATATGTAAAGTTAACTCTATAATCTGTTAAAATCGAGTCTCATTAAAT
This sequence comes from Mercurialis annua, assembly GCF_937616625.2. NCBI lineage: Eukaryota > Viridiplantae > Streptophyta > Magnoliopsida > Malpighiales > Euphorbiaceae > Mercurialis > Mercurialis annua. The sequence goes on from NC_065570.1 coordinate 9,834,958, forward strand.
TGGAACTTTACAGGTGTACATGGAGTCATTTCTTGAAGATTGGCTCACCAACTCAGTTTGCTTAAAGAAGTTATCGGAAGCAGCATGTATTATCTCTGTCTCAATATTCATGTTCTTAGGTCCTTTTATTTATTCTAACTCAATTAGTTGTGGAACAAAGGATCACTTTACCCCCCGAACTTGGCACAAAGTATCAAAAACGTCCAAATTAGCAAAACGGGATCACTTTTACCCTGAACTTGTCAAATTTAGTACAAAAAACCCCCTCCCCACTCTCACCTTAGAGAGTGTACCTCACTCTCCGGTTTTAATAGTGGTTTTGGTTTTCTAAGGTGGTTTTTGATTGAAAAAAATTTAAAATGGTCCTAATTGTTTTTAAATATTTTATATTAATACCTAATAATTAAAAAAAAAACATTTTCATCCTTTCAATTTCAAACTTAATATTACAAATTAATCCTTCAACATTTACTTATATACCAAATTAATCACTAAAAATTATATTAACTAAAAACATAAAGGACCTTTTTGTATATTTTGTAAAAAAAAATTATTTTTTTTTAATTTTGATGACCAGCTGCCGGAAATTGTTTTCCGGCAGCTGCTCATCACGAACTGAGTTCGTCTCTGTGGTGGAGACGAACTCAGTTCGTCAGAGTTCGTCTCTCTGACGAACCCAGATCTGGGTTCGTCAGAGAGACGAACTGGGTTCGTCTCTCAGTGAGAGACGAACCGTTCGTCTCTCATCTGAGAGACGAAGCGTTCGTCTCTCAGATGAGAGACGAAGCAGATTCGTCTCTCAGATGAGAGACGAAAGATTCGTCTCTCAGATGAGAGACGAACACTTCGTCTCTCAGATGAGAGACGAAGCAGATTCGTCTCTCAGATCTGAGAGACGAATCCGTTTCGTCCGGCCGCTGGTTTCCGATGGTGATAATGGGTTTGGGCGGTGGATTATAAATTTTGGGTGGTGGTCGGTGAAGATGGAGGTGGAGGAAGAGGGATGGTGGTGGTGGTGGTGGTGGAGGAAGAAGAAGAAGAAGGGTTTAAAATTAATTAGGGTTTAAACTTAATTAGAATTAATTATTTTTAGTTTGGAGTCTCACTCTCCAATTAAGGTGCCACATCAGCATAGGGGTGTTTTTGAACCGGTTTTGTCAAGTTCAGGGTAAAAGTGATCCGGTTTTGCTAATTTTGACGTTTTTGATACTTTGTGCCAAGTTCGGGGGGTAAAGTGATCCTTTGTTCATTAGTTGTGCATGGGTTGATTACTATATTAGATTTAGGAAAGAGGGTAAAACAATATAAAGTGGGACATGGTATCTTTACTTTAACATGGTGACCTACTTTTTGGGTGAAAAATAAAGAGTTTACAAAGTTTTATCACTAAAAAAGGAAATTTGTGGTTCAAAATTTAAATCTATACTATAATTGTAAATCTATAAGGAATACTTATTTATCACTTTTAGTTTTAACTTTTAAACCACTTAATTGAAATGTGTAAAGGATAATTTAACTTCTTTTGCACCACTTTTATTGTTCCTAATTAAAACATTATTTCCACCGTCCTGCTTATTTCTTTTTTTTTTTGTAAAGTAAAGATGGAAGGAAGTAGATAAAAATTTCCCTTCCTAGTTTGGATCGTTTGACTATAACTTCGTGTTCTTTACAATCATAATCTCGGTTTTTGCCTCTATGCTTGATTAATTTTTAGATATTAAATCTGTAGGCAAATGTGTTTTCACATAAATGCAAACTATTTGTACCGTCACTGATTTAGTTGCATAGCATATGAAATTCAGCAATAACTAATAAACATCATATACTGCCATTTATTTGCTTGATTGTCCTTTCAAAAAATACAATTAAAGGTAAAGAGATCTAAATATTCATAGGATGAGCACTAATTATAGCTTGGGGGGCTCTATTCGTTGCCTAAACAAGAGGTAAATTACTTTTTTAGTTAGTGATTGATTTTAGTTTCAATTGAAAAGGTTAAAACTTACATACTTCGTATGACCAGAAAGAGCAGAGCCACCTATCCGGTGAGAGAGTCTGAAAAGAAATAAAGCAAATCTCGGTGTCTAATGTCACTGCTTACCAGAATCGGAATTGCAGATGTTATGAATTCTATCAGATGTTGTAGATTGTAAATGCATTTGATGTTATTTTAAGATTCTCTATATTAAAAATGAAGTTTTGTAACACGCATCTGAAACGGTAAACATTGATCGAATGAAATGGCCGTGCTATTTAATTATGTGCCTTGTCGGTGTATGTTTATTAGTTTTTTATTTTTTATTCTGTCACACAGGTTAACCTGACAGTTTCTAATCTTGGAAATACTAATGCATTGATTCTAAAAGAATTTGCACCAGTAATGCCTAAAACAATATTAGCTGCCTAGCAAGGCTGGACCATAGCAGGTCACTTCATCAATGATATTTTAAATTTTTATGGTTATAAATTTTTAAAAGTTATACTCCCTCCGTTCCAATAGAGTTAAGAAAAGCAATTATTGTTTATCGATTTTGCGAAATTTTCCTTACTTTTTTTGTCATACCCCTATTTAAAATAGGGTCCACTTGCAATTTACTTTCAATTTACTCATTAGTGTATTTTAAATAGGGGTAATATAGAAAATTTGAGTGTAAAAGTTGATTACTTTTTGAAAGTGGACAAGAGTTTTTGGACAAAAAAAATTCTCAAAGTGGACAACTCTATTGGGACGGAGGGAGTAATATATTAATAATGCTTATGGGTTATAGTATAGAAGCGTTTTTATGAATTAAAAAAAGTATTATATTTTTATATATTTTGAAATATAAAAGTTTTTGAAATTTAATTTAATTAATTAATATTTAAACTTTGACAAAAAAAAGTTTAAACTTGCATTTAATTTTTTTATGATCAAGGATATTTTGACTGATAAATTTTTCATTTTAAATTAAATTATTATTATATTCAATATTTTTCTTATTAATTAATTAATATTAATGTTTAAAAGTTTTTTTTGAACAATTAATATTTATAAGGTATGAAAATTTGAATTTCTAAAATTCAATGGCTATAAAATTGAAAAGTTTTTATGGTTATAAAAGTTTGAAATAATGTTTATAGATTATCGTATATGAAGCATTTTCATAAAATTTAATCAATAAATTATTATATTGTATTATATAATATTAATAATTTAATTTATCGTATGTTAACAAAATGAAATAATTTTTTAAACCCAGTCAATAAATTTCATTTTATAATTACATCAAATTATTAAATAATTTAAAAATACATCTTATTGAACATTACATATATTTAAAAGAACATCAAACAATTTAATTGATTATAAAATGTTAGAAAATTAAAAATTTTGAAATTAAATTAAATTTATTAAAATTTAAACATATAAAATTTTATAAACATGATGTTTGTGATTTTTGAAGAGTTTTTATGCCAATAAGCTATAAGTGTTGATATGTTATATTAATAAAACAAAATGTATATTTAAAAAATTAATTAAATTAATTTTAAAAGTTTTATATCTGTAGAATTTGAAAAATTTTAATGTATAATTATTGAATATGTATTTTTCTAAAAAAACTAATCACTAAATCTAACTAACTTATATTGATAAATTATAAACTTTAATTTACATTATGAAGTTAAATAATAAAATTTAATGTAAACTAAAAATTTGGCAAAATTTATAAATCTAATTATATTTCAGTTTAATATATAATTTAAAAATACATCTTATATGATAAAAAAAATTAAAAATTAATTTTTAAAAGTTATAAAATTATTCAATTTCACCCGTGCAACGCACGGGCATCGACCTAGTGTATATATATATTTATGGTATTTTTGTAGTGTTTTTATGGTGTATACAATAAAAACACTCTAAATACATCATAAACACTGCAAATACACCATATATACTGAAAATGCACCATACATATACTAAAAAACGGCAGAAATACACCAAAAAACATAAATATACCAAAAATATCAGAAATACACTATAAATACACAAAAAATACATTATAACGTAAATACATTATAAAAATACTGCAAATACACTATACATCAATTCGTTCTTTACAAAATCAGTAGCATTAAAATAAAGGGGAAAGGTGCAAAAATGACCCTCATGTATACCTCATGTATCTTATTGGCACTTCATGTATTTCGGATCTCAAATATGACCCTAACGTTGCGAAAAAGTATCAAAAAAACACAAAACATGGACGACGTTAAATATAAATGTGTACGGCCTTAAACGGAAATGTTAACGGAAGGGTCATTTTTGACACTTTTTCAAGACGTTAGGGTCCTTTTTGAGATCCGAAATACATGAGGTGCCAACATGAGACACGGGCTATACATTAGGGTCATTTTTGCACCTTTTCCCTAAAATAAATAAACAAATCTAAAGAGAAAGAAAAAATAATTATATTAATAGAAAGATTTTATAAACAAAAAAAATCATAGATCTATAATAATTTATTTACAAAACGTTTAAATCATCACAATAAACTTAAAAAATTACAAAAAATCTAAAAACAATGTCGAAAAATCCATAGCGCGAATGTAAGAGATGAACAGAATAGCGACCAGAAGAGATAGAGACCACGTTCTTAGGCATTGTGTCATTGCTAGGGAAGTCTGGCGTAACTTAATTAATCCCAATTCTCTCCATATCTGGATTAATGCCCCTTTTTCTGATTGGTTTCGTGGTAATTTGCAGGAAACTCAAAGCAATGGGAAGGAGCAGTGGAGCGTTTTGTTCGGTCTGACCTGCTGGAGCCTTTGGAAGAATCGAAACGATGCTGTGTTCAATGATGAGTTCCATAGCTCTGCTGAAATTGTTCATTCGATCCGTCAGATGGCTGATTACACCATTTCTGCCCGGAAATACGTGAACCTTTCCAGACCAGGTCTTCCTCTGAAGAAAGAACACTTGATCAGTTGGTGCCGTCCTCCTCCAAGCTGGCTGAAGATCAACTCTGATGGAGCAGTGCATTCTCCGTCCAATAAAGCTTCGTCTGGGGGGTTGGCGAGGAACAATGATGGGGATTGGATCTTTGGGTATAGTAGACGCATTGGGTGTTGCTCGGTGCTTCAAGCTGAGTTATAGGGAGCAATTGATGGTTTGGAGATTGCCTGGGCTCGTGGATACAGGAAGATCATTCTTGAGATGGATGGTAAGTTAGTTGTCGATGCTCTTAGCCAAGATGATAGAAGAGTGAACGCTAATACCATGCAACTCAATGCTATTCGGAGTTTTTTAAAGAGAGATTGGCAGGTTTGCATTCGTCATTCTTATCGTGAAGGAAATCGCTGTGCAGATTTGATGGCTAATCATGGTTTCTCGCATGACATTGGCCTTGTTGTGTTTGATCAAGCTCCGAAAGACGTCTTAAGTTTCATGTTAGATGACATTATGGGGGTCTCGCTCCCTCGTATGTGTAGATCTTCTTAGTTTGTTTGGATTTGGCCTATCTTCTCATTCAAAAAAAAAAGATCAGGGTGTTTGTGGACCGAAATTAAAACTAAAGGACGACCATGATAGAAGGCCGAAAATTCGGGACGGAGAAATAAGCCAGTTTTGCAGAGCATATGGATATTAACAAAAAAACAATTTACGTATCATGCATATGAAAACTGAGATTAAAAACAAATGCATGTATATTATACATTATGTTGTTTACTATTCATATTAGAATATGATTTATTATAATTTCATGTACTATAAACTATATTTTTCTTCTTCTGATAATCAGAAAGGAGGAGTATTTATAGGAGAAATTAAACCCACGACCTAACTTTACAACCGAACACTTATATTATTTAAACTATAGTTTATCGGTTAAACTATAATATTATTAAATGAGGGAGTTCATTCGTGTGAGAATGATTCATCATAAACTTGGTCAAAATATGAATATTTTAATTTCATGGGACTGATCTGCACCACTCCAACAGCTTCATCCTTGGTTTGGGTGAAGTCCGTACCATCTTTGAAGATGAGAAACTCCAACATTTCCACCCGGAAAAATATGAAACTTCCACATAAATGGGTGATGCACGATCCAAATTCTTTTCCAACCACACAATGCCATGCTGATCCTTGAGTTTCATCAAATTTCTGAATCATATCCAAAAACCAGTAACATGAGATAAATAGATCCAATTTGATCGATCAAGGTCAAGTATACGTACGTACCTAAAATATTACAAAATCACGTCAAATTGATCCAAATCCAGATAGAACAAATTGAAAATTTGGATTAATTTGACATGAAATTATGTAAATGGATAAAATTATATATAATTGATCCTTTTTTTAGATGAATAAATATAATTGATCCTACTACACAAGTTTGTATGTATATATGGGGCTTACTATGATTATTTTATTTTTTACAAAGTAAACCTTACTTTGTTCACCTATCACCGTTAGATAAATAGAACATATTGATTAAGCTAAAAATAAAGTAAATAATCTACGTTTTTTCGATTAATCGTTAATGTTAATGTAGAAGCGAGTCTGCTATTAACATATTTGTTTTCATCATTAACACTGTTCAATTATTATTGTTATTTTGATTTAAAAAATATTAAACACGAAAGCATTGTGAGTGCCGCGTACTAGTATTTATATAAAGTAATAGTTTGAGGCAAGAAATCCAAAATCTTTCATATGATTGATACATACGAAACTATATGATAGACCCTGGCATAGAGTTTTTTTTTTTTCTATAACCACATCAAGTTCCTCCCTAGTCCCTAAATGTCTGAATTTGTATAAATAATGGATTGACATGCAAGAGAATATAAGAATATTTTTAACTTTACATGATGATATATAAAGAGATAAGAAAAATATATATACCTGTTTAATGTAATGAGCGATGGATTTGCAATCAGAGACCTCATGCAAATCTAGAGCTTGGTAAGCCAGTTCCATGGCTTGCCTCTGCATCTCCTCCGCCATATCCGTCTCTCGCACCACTGCTTTTCCCTCTAACATCTTGATAATTTTTTTACTTGTGGCACAAATTCAAGAATATTAATAATAAAGGCTATAATTGGCTTATATTATATGCTGTAAATAATAATACTGATCCTGAAATCCAAGCTAGACCAATCTGGTGGTCTAAATACAACTTTGCCTTGATATTTTCCAATTCACAAAAAACTTTTTGCTTTCTGTCTTAAGTGAAATCTATTAAAATCACATCAGATTATTTAGAAATATCTTTGGAGCTTGATATTATACACGTGACGCATTCTTTGCTGCTTATTCTAGTGGTTCATACGGACACTTTTCGAGTTTTAGCTTGGAGCCAGTATTAAATTATTAAGAGGGCCAATTATGCACAAATTTATATTTAATAATGTATACTTTAAAGAAAATAAAAGTTAAAGGGGGCTTTTTTAAGGAACATTTTTTTGAGAGGGGTCAATTAGTAACTATATAATTTTGTAGGGGAAAAAGAAAAAGTTGGGGGAAGGGGGGCAGGACCCCCTTGGACAAGCCTTGGCTCCGCCCATGTAGCTTTCCGTGTTTCGTTTTATTATTTCCGAAAACGCACATCCCCCAGACGTTAGGCATACACGATACAACACCATAAATAAAACACCAAGAGTACTGGCAAATCCTCTCTCTCCAATTATTTAATGAATACAATGCATACACAAGCCTTAAAAATTCACTCACACTACAAATCACACATTCATGTTCTCTTGAATCCCTTCATGGTACTTATCGGCTTGCCATACATCTAGAAAATAAATTAGTTTCCATATTGCATTTTGTACAGAAAAACCAAATTCATTACAAACTGGGTAACTCATTACATATTGCTAATTTTACAAATGTTCTTTGTCTAGCTTCTAATTACCTTCGTTTCCGCTATTTTTTTCCGTAAAACGGAGAGCTTGATTTTTCCTGACAATTAGTAGAACATCAGAGAAAATACACAAACAGTAATCCTTCACTGACTTATATTTCCGGCTTCAGATTAATCTTCCTCCGCATCAGATTTTGCTGCAGAGAGATTTTCTTTTGCGCTGAAGAAGCTGCATCAGAGGCCAAAAAATATCGAGCCTGTGGAATCCCTTGGAGGCCTGGAAAAATATATAGATGTGTTAAAAAAGATTACCGCAATTATCACAGGCATTTCAGCATAGATAAATGGTGGAATTACCTCTACGACGAAGTGAGCCCATGTGTTATTTGATCGGCTCTTGAGTACGCCCTTGAGGATGGTCAGCTCCAGGTTACGAATCACCTGCGCAATCTCTAAGAAGAGACCGTGATCGTTACAGAGCATCTGCAATGCATAGACTTAAGTATAAGTTTCAGAAAAAGAGTTCACAAATAATATAGCAATGCCAATCAAATATCTTGAAGTACTTGGAATCATAGACGTACTTCTATGACCATCTGCCCTGGGTGAGGAAGATCTTCTACTGATATAGGACATACTTGGAATTCATTTCCAATTTCAAATCCCCAGCTTGTTCCGTTTTGGTCATTCTCTTTTGTTTCAAACGACCTCCAATTCTTGCGACCAGCAACCTGTGAAGCGTTTAGGTTCAGACGTCGTATTTAAAAGTATAATATAAGATTGATTTCCTTTTTTCGACCTATACGTCTGGTCCTAATCTAATCTATTATCAATGATGACATATTTCAGTTTCACAAGAGAGTGTGTATTTGACTATGCATACCTCCTGATGCACGCAATTCCTCAATTTCTCAGCCTGGTTTGTTATGCTTCTTAAATACATCATGTGCGTTATGGTTCGTTCTAAAAGACCGTCGATGCTACACTGCATTTTTCAAGCATCATAGAAAATTTCTTTAGAGAAGGAACTAGAGAATACCACTAAGAACTTGTTAGAGTATTTACCTTTGCACTATTCGGAACCATCTCTCGCAGCTCCTTCACCCGGTCTTGAATGAGCTGTCTATCCCTCGGCCGTGGCTTCTGGTTATCACATACTCTAACCCTTCTTTTGCTAGAATTTACTGTCTTGCGTCCTTTTTTTGGCTCTGCAGTACAACACTTTATTCCTACGTGTTCTTTGTTTATAAGTGTGCTCATCATGCTCTTTAAAGAATCTGAAGAACTATCTGCATCCTTATCCTCAGCAATGCATGAAGACGTAAGACGGTTCTGTGGCTTTGAATTATCCTTCACTAAAGCACTCGCGTTTTGTTGTTCCTTTGGCCTAGGAGAAGCACTGGTGTATCCTGAAAAATTATCATATGAGTTGAAACTTGTCGATTTCTTCAGAGTTATCACATCTGAAATACTGCATGCATTAGCAACTACAGCTTCCAAAAGATACTCAGCTTCGCCTCTAGCAAACCAGGATGGCTCAGTTTTCGAGGGCAAGGTGCTACAAGTATTGTCAACCAGGCGAGACAAGTCCCATAACTTTTCATTCGTCTGTTTCCTAGAAGCTGGTTCAAGCGCCTTGTGCAACTCACTGTCCTTGGGGAAATCAAGGAAACTGCTTTCAAGTTTATTGTCGGTGTACTTGCCACAAAATGGCTCCCAAGCCATGTTGCTTGCAGATGCAGGATAAACATTCATTACTTCGTTAAAGCATTCTCCAAGAACACCCACGTTATAGTAATTACTGGCAGAATTTCCTTGAAGATCTTCAGAGTATGCCTCAAGTTCTTCCATTAAACAGGACAATTCCAACAGCTTGCTCTCCGCTGTCTCCAATTGGCTGGTAGTCATAGATATGCTTGGGCTAGGTACTTCAGCAAAGGGTATATGATCAATCTCATTATCTATCTCAGACGCAAAAGTTTCTGCGATATCTCCTCCAGTTGGAAATAATGTATTCTGAAAAGTCAGTGGTGGCTGAAAAGTTGCATCTTCTTGCTCGAAAATGTTGGATGTAAACAGATGATCTAAATATTCGGTCTTCATAGAGATAAAAGCACTGGATGATGGTTCGTTTAGGAGCTCAATGGAACTGGATATTAGTGGAGATGAAAGCTGAGATTGATATTCCTCCTTTAAGGTGAAAGGTACAGTATTTTCGCCAAAATTGTGAAGGCGGCTGAATTTTCCTTTGGCATATGTAACTATATTGGCATCTTCAGCAATCTGAAAATTTATGAAACAAAAGATATGCATGAGATGAAAAGTAGCAAATTAAACTTAAACTTATAAAGCTACCATAGTAGCAGATGCAAGTGATGAGCACACGGAGTGTACCTCTTCCAGAGACCCGAGTTGCAAGACTCCATGTGGAAGAACAGGTACCAGTAAAATAGTCTGCACAAGCACGAGTAATCAACTGAATTAAAACTTGTTCAGTAGTTCATATGTGAAATTTAAGCAGAAAGGCTTACAGCATCCTCAAAAAGCTTTGTCGATATGCACACAACTGTCATCAATCAGAAACTGAAGCACGGATATGCAAGGGTAAAATTTGACATATTGCAGTAATTGAGTTCACAAGTTACCTTGATACCAGATGCAAATTGAACTAACCATTCTGCAGGGAACTGACAATAGAAAGAATAATATTCCATGAGAAAAAGCGATATCCAAATCATAAATCCGCTTTCTTCAACTGATTTAGTTTTATTATCCGAAAACTCACCTCAGAAATTGACTTCACTTTGCCGGTGAAAAGCTGACTGAAGGAAACCCAGTAATGGTCTCTAATAGCTGCAACTCTGCCTACAACCCTGCGTATTTTTGGAAAAACCACTTTCAGTTACAAGTGCATTTTAGATGTTCATCCTAGTTACTAAATCCCTTCTAAGTAATAGACAACTTTTAAGTAAGAAACCGGAATATCATACCTCGTCGAGTCTAATAAAAAAGGGGAAAATAGAGGAACAAACACATAAGTACATGAATTAAACTAGATTAAAATATATCGATCAAGCATCATGTGTTTTACCCCTCTCCCAAGACATACTGAAGGCACGACATATCAGCTACTGCCAGTCCAACCGGATACTCCTCTGAGATACCACCGGATGCATTTGTATCGAACTGTGGTGAGAATAAGTTATTAGCACCTTTGCAGTAATCATCTTCCGGTATAGCTTGGACAAGTTCCCTTGGTTTTTGATAGCTTAAGTACCCATCTTCCCAAGTCAAGATCCTGTCATGAAAAAATCTAAAGATTTTATTTTGGACATAACTAATTTCATCATTTCCAATTATATTTAACAGACTTCAATAACTTCATACATGTGTCTCAACAACAAAGATGTAACTACAGGGTATTCAAATCTAACTCCAACCGAAACAGGAAACATTGATTGAATGATGTGTCCGTTCTACTTAAAATATGCATGACAATCCATTGAAAATCTAAGTAAGAAAGTTTCGAGTAAGTTAAATGTAACGATACACTCGCAATTGACACAAATCTACTGTTTTCCCTACATCAATCAGAAATCAAAACCAACATACACAAAATAAATCAAAACACAAAAGCTACTATATATATCGAGTTATTTGCAAATTAAATCACGAACTTTAGCATCACTTGCAATTATAATATAAACTTTAAAACTTGACAATTTTGGACACCAACTTTCACTTTTTGACAAAGCGAAATTGAAAATTGGTGCCTAATTTTGCGAAAATATTAAAGTTTATTGTTCTAAAGTTTGCGATTTAATTAGCAATGAGTCGACCTACGTGGCAATTATGAAATATAGTGTATCAACATACATGGCAACTCCGGCTTCCAACTCAACAATTTTACATCCGAAAACAAACAATCCTTAGACTTTTCAAAAAGTGAAAGTCGATATCCAAATTTACTAAATTTTAAAGTTTATATTATAATTGCAAATCACGCTAAGTTCGTGATTTTATTCCCAAGCAACTAAAAGAGAAACTTACATCGGGCATCCAGGCCTAAGCTTCCAAAGAACAGCATAATCCCAGACAGAATTACTGCACAAACTCTTCAGCAACTGCCTTAAATCAGCACCTCCCATTGGGTTTATGTTAAGTAGCTTCCCAAAAAATACAACAAAATTTTCTACTACAATAATTTTATATACGTTTCTACTGCAAAAAAGCTTCACTAGCTGCCCCTATAAGAACCTCGCCCAGCTTGTTTCATTCGCAAACCAGCTCGTCGTTTAATCGGTGGCCCTGCCAAATTTTGCAGCACTAATCTCATTGCTAATTTAACCAACTCGTTACTCACTAATTTCTTTGCTTATTATTACAACTCTTTAACGAGACAATACACAGAACTGATCAGTTGCTGTAAATAATTCATTAAACAACCGCACGTGAACTTAAACTGCAACAACAGCCGAAACAAAACAAAAGAGCACGTAAGCAGCAGTGACTACAGAGATTCTCTGGCTTGTTGTCAGTTCCTGTGCTTTCTTTTTTAAACTTTTTCTCGGGAGACAAACAGAGGGTAACGGTTAAAAGGAGAAGAATTTGAAGTCAGAGATGGAAATGAAGGGATTGATTGAGTGTTCAATTTGCTTAGCTTAAAATGGAAAAAGAAGAGTGGAGAAGGTTAGAGATATTTGCAGTGTTTGAATTCGTTGGATTCCATTTAAGTTTCAGAGATTAAAGAAATGAAAAAACAGAGGAGCAAAAATGTTTGTTTTTTCCACTCTGGAAAAATATGGATGTTCTTCGTAGTAGCGGAGCACGCTTTATATCCTAACCTTTCATTTTTTATTTTTCATATTTTTAAGAGTTACTATTACTAGTATTAATCTTTTTTAAAGTTAAGTTTAAATAATTTAAGTTTCTTTTTATTTATTTAAAAAAAAACCTTATATTTCCCTCTCTTTTTTCTAAGTGACAAATAATTTTATTTATCAATAGTTGTCATTTTAAGAATTTTTTGAAAAGTTCTTATTATATCTTGAGGTTGTGAGTTCGACCTACAATTCTCGGATAATTGATTCTGGGGGTTACTCTACTTTTTCAAAGTTTCAAAATGGTTACTCTACTAAAATTCGTCACAAAATGGTAACCCAACTTAACTTCTATCAATCTCCGGTGGTTTTTAAATGAAATCCGGTGATTTTTATCCTACGTGGTCATCAGTCGCTTACTCACTCCACCTACCTTTTTGCCATGTCAGCTCTCACCCTTGCACCAAGCCACGTCACCTAGCCACATTTTTACGAATTTAATTTCTGACTGATTTTATGCCGCCGGAATATCACCGTCGTCTGGGTTCATCCCAGACAAAGATCTGTCGTCTGGAATGAACCCAGACGAATCTGTCGTCTGGAATGAACCCAGACGAATATCTCTCGTCTGGGATGAACCCAGCGAGTTCATCGTCTGGGTATGAACCCTGACGAGTTTCTCTTCGTCTGGGTTCATACCCAGACGATAGATCTGTTGTCTGGGTATAAACCCAGACGAAGAGAAACCCGTCTGGGTTCATACTCAGATGATGGTTCTGAATGGTGGATGCGGAGGCGGTAGTGCTGGGATAAAGAAGTGGCGGCGGCAGTGCTGGGTAAAGAAGTGGCGGCGGCAGTTCTGGGTAAGGAAGTGGCGGCGGCATGGAGGTGAAGGAAGGAGGTGGTGGAAGTTGTACGGTTTTTTGTTTTGAAGAAGAAGCTGACGTGGCAAAATTTAAAAAGAGGAAACTGATATGGCAAAGATAGGTGGAGTGAGTCAGCGACTAATGACCACGTAGGATAAAAATCACCGGATTCATTTAGAAACCACCGGAGGTTGATGAAAGTTAAGTTGGGTTACCATTTTGTGATGAATTTTAGTAGAGTAACCATTTTGAAACTTTGGAAAATTAGAGTAACACCCAGAATCAATTACCCACAATTCTCACAGACAGTTATTCGCCTGATAAAAAATTGTTTAATATTAATAACTAATTTTCGCTAATTCCGACTAATTATTAAAACAAGCCTATTTGTGTCAAGAAAAGGGGCAACGTTAAAAAAATTCACCAACTTTACACGTTTTCATATTAATAAAATCATTCCGTCCAAATTGCAGAAAGAATAAAGTACCCCTTATTCTTATTACTTTTTCAATATGAAAAAAAATGAAAAAGTCTCGTTTTAATCACGCCGTTTAAAAAATTTCATTTTCATATATGAATTACCATCTTTTCTCAAATCTGTGTACCGTGCAAAAATCCGGCGAAAATTGGTAATGTGTCACTATCTGATTCGTTATGACATGTCACTATCTAGTTGCCAACACATCAATTTTCGCCGGATTTTTGAACTGAATTTGAAAAAAATTGATAGTTTGTGTATGAAAATGACGATTTTTAACGGCGTAATTAAAATAAAAAAACGTGTAAATTTAGTAAATTTTTATGACTTTAACCCAAAAAAAATACACCCATCTTCCTTCAGAAATCATCACAAGTTTGTTCTATTAAATAAATGAATGTTAAAATATATAAAATTGTTTTGGTTGACCTTTGGAATTCATTAATAGTAAAATTAGTGCTATCAAAAGCCAGAAATGCGATTTGGTGGCCAGCCATGAACATGGCCTTTTAAAGGTCCAAGTATATCCCAAAAGTTAATATAATAGTATTCTCTGGGATGAATATTAGATATCTTCAAATTGGACTTTGAGAGATTTCTGATAATTAAATATTAAAGATGGCTTTTCTATAATTGATTAATTATTTAAGAGAGTGACATCTGAGTATTTCACTGGAAGAATAAAGAACACAATTGTTCTATATTTTACTACTCTTTCTCAACTATAATACATCTAAAAAAAATTGTGATTCTGATTCTAAATCATTTGAGATGAATCTTGGAGACAAATTCTTGAATAATAAATACAATAACTAAGTAAATAGATATGAGCAGCCGGACAAGATGCGCACTCAAAAATTTAGCAACCGCGACAATATCGTTAATCAAATATTACTAGTGTTAATTTAACTGTAGTAAAAAAAATCAATGGATTATATCTCAAATGAAATCTACGTTGTGTAATATTATGTGAAGGTTGCAGGATGATTTTTTCCATAAACGTCAAAAGTTTCTAGCTTCTTAATGATAAAAAATATGTAATTAAAGAAAGTATAATTATAATAATACTAAAGTATCAGTAGTAAACAAAATATTAATGGCTGCTTAATTACTTAAGTGACAAGTAACTCTGCATTTGAAAAATTCTTAGGTAGACTCGGTCTACCACGTCATCCATAGACAAGCCACTCATAGTATAATACCTCATTAAAATAATGGAAATATCGTAATATCACCATTAAAATTTGAATGCATTTATTGTACCATTATTACGATATTACCATCATTTTAATAAGGTGTTGTATTATGAGTGACTTAATCTACGGATGACGTGATAGATTCGGTTTACCTAAAAATTTCTCCACTGCATTTATAAGTTTTATTTTGATTAGTGACAAGCAGCTCTGAATTAATAAATTTTATTTTGATTTAGAGATCAAGAATGTAACATGTTGCCATTTCAAGTAAGCAATTAGACCTATATATAGTTTGCATATCATAAAGAAATCCCACTTGTCATCGTCAATCAAAGTAAATTAGACAGTATAGATTCAATTAATGGCGGCATTAAATAATAAAAATCATTTATAATTTAACAAGAAATTAATAATTTACAATGACATAATTGATTAAAAAATAAAGAGATGACAGTCCATCAGCCACATAATTCCGCCCTGAAATTTAACATTTTTATAAAAAGTAAATAGTTAAAAAAAACCATTAATCTAACTGACAGATTTCAATAAGTATAATTTAATAATGAAAGTAGATGTTTATAAATTTAAAACTCGCCTATTCAAATGACTCAGTGAGGTTATAATCAGAAAAGTCTACACCGGCCGGATTTAATATTTTTTTAATGTCCCTTAGATTATTAATGTATAGAAGGATGTAAGCCAATTTGTGATATAAATAAAGCAGATGCATGCACCACACACTTTTATAAATTACCTCACTAGAGATTGAGTAGACAGGATATTGGACCGACAATTTTACCAGTTCAACTTATATTATAATAAAATCCATTCATCGTCATAAATCAATAATATAAATATTATGTCTCCTATAATGTTTTTTTCTAAGCTAGAAAAACTAAAATAGTTACATCATATTCATAGGTAAGGATAATTTACTGAATCTTGCTTTCGCACTTTGAGGAAGGTTATGAGCTTCTGCGATATTTTTCCTTCCTACGAAAATAGTAGTTTGAAGGACGATTTTAAGCCAATGTGAGCCTAGTTTGAATGGCTAAGGCATTTCTAAGTGCATCAAGAGATTGTGGGTTCGAATCACGCCTCGGTAACTAACAAACTAACAATTGAGATTCTAAGGAATCGATTACCACCTTTAACAAAAAAGGACGATTTTAAATACCACAGATCATTACAGTGCTAAATGCATTAGTAACTTGTGTGACCGCCTTCAAACCTAATTTTCTTCCAACCTTTGAATAAGTACCATTGCATTGCATTTCTTATAGCCAGAAATTTTTGAATTCTAGGGTCTCATATAGACAAACTCGTCCTCCTCCTTGCAGATCTGCTCGTCCTCGTTCCATGAAGTACGAGCTTAGACTCGTCCTCCATAGAAGGAGGACGACGAGCTGCTCGTCCTCCTTGGATGGAGAATGAGCACTGCTCATCTTCCATCCATGGAGGATGATGAGTCCAAATCTGAACGAACAAGATCTGCTTCGTCTTTCCCATGGGGAAGACGAACCGATTCCGAATCTGTTTTGATTTCTGGTGGTGGCGTGAGGGAGGGTCCAAGTGGCCAATAGCGGATTTGAAAAAAACAGTGATAGATTCGAAGTCGAAAGTTAATTTATGCTGTTTTTAATTTTATTTAAAAAATTAATTTAAAATTTAAATTAGTTTTAATTTGATTTTGATTTTTTTTGTTAATTTTTAAAGTTGAAGGATTTATTTATACTTTTTCAAATGAAAAAGAATATAATTTTAATCTTAAATTTAGTTATTGGAATGATTTCATCCTTAAAGAAAAAAAAATTCAAAAATTGCCAAATTGGGATACAATTGAAAATGGAAAATTCAAAAGTGGGTAAAATTGAGACATTTTCAACGGCGGAGTGGAATTGAAAAAAAAATTAAAAATGAGGGGTTAGGCCAAGAAATGAAGAAAAGTTCGATATTTCTTTTTGAAATAATTTAAAAATTCAGCTAATGTATTTTGATCCCTCTTTTCATTTTAATATGTTTATCAATTTCTCTAAAATTTTAGATATTGTTATCTCACCTTGCCTAAAAATTTAAATAGAGAAATTTATGTTACTAATTCATGTAAAGAGAACCATTAAAGGAGATTAATCAAAAGTATAGCCAATTAACTTATTGTGAATTGATATGTTTGTAAAATAGGACAAGCTTTTAGAATATCGATCCAACGCTCATATGGAAGTGAAATCATCCACCACAGTTATTCCACAATCAAAATAAATTAACGTTAATTCCTTGAGATTTATAAACCGGAACATGCCTGTAGCTGGTAGCTTCTTTACCTTAACAAAAATTATACTGAAAACCTTATTCATACTCAGTTAAACATTAATTATAAAGGGTAACTGATCCTAGAGTTATTGTACTTTTTTATTTTTACAGTTTGGTTAACAAACTTTAAAACATAGCAAATTGATTACCGTAGTATATTTGTAGACTCTCCGACATGTTTTGCAATAAAATCCGGCCAATTTATGCCTATATAGCAGCCCGTCTGTTTATCTTTCTCAAATTTATAATTTCAGAGACACAGTGTTCCTAGCTTTCTATAGACTGTAGCGAATCAGGAAATAACTCCATTGTTGAATGAAAAGTTTGATCGATTAAAGAGTCATACAAATAACTTTAAATTTGCACGTACCAAGTTCCATATTTTGCTGGCTAGATGACAATCAATAATAATATGATCACATCTTAATAGAAAAGCAATGTCGTCATTAATAATAGCTCAAAAGAAAAGAGAGCCTAATGAGGTGAATGGCAAGACCTTAAAATGTTGTATGGAAAATGATTAGCGTCTCAAAAACCATGACGAGACTGAAATAAAAATTTGTTGAAAATTTAGACCAAACCAACTAAAGCAGTCTATCTACCTCTTCTTTCTCTGATATTTGAAGTCTCATTCTCCATATAAAGTTCAATTCTCACATGCATAAGAGCCTTTAAGGATGAAGCTGCTGACTCATGGATTTAAATCGCGGTAGCGGCCGCAGTCGCGGTCGCGGCTTTACATAACGGTAACGGATTGGTAACTTACAATTTTTTTTAACCGTTCCATATCGGCTATAAAGGTAACGGAGGGTCTGAAAACCTGTAAATAACGGCCGTTACATTACATAACGGCCGTTATTTAAATACATGCTGCTGAGCCAAACATCATACCAAAAAGTTTACTAGTAAAGAACAAATTACAAGCTTTAGAATTAGAGTTACATAAACTATACTAATCGATCCTTTTTTTTTATAAATAAAAAAGGTTCTCGTGCTCAGCTTCTAAAATAGGAACTCACTAGAAACATGAGAACTTTATTAACAATGTATTTCCATAATGAATCATTAGAGGATACACAAAGTTTCCACATCCATTTAAGCATTTCAAATGAAACTGCTCTGCCTTGCAACTAATCAAATTTGCAGCTGATGTAAGAGAAGGCATGTCAACTTTTATCCCAACTAAAGAACTTCTATGGTAATTGATTTGAGATCATCATATAACCTCAAAGCATCGAAGAATGCAGGTCACGAAGAGCCATTGAAAACTAAACCAACTTCAACCGAGGTCTTTTAGGATCCATAACTAACATTTCCCTGTGAGCAGATAAAGCAGAATCCACGTAAATTGTACTTCCCTTTTTTAATAGAAGAATCCCCTATCTTGCCATTTTCAGATTTTAAAAGATGACGAAGATCTTGATCTATCCGGTTTTCCTGATTTTCATTAACCTATATGCTAGCATTTCCGTTTCCTAAATTTCTTACCGCCGACAGTGATAATGAATCTCTTAGCCACTGGTTACTGGAGGTTTCCTCCTGCCTTCCTAACATAGCTCTAAGAGAACCGTCAAAATTTTGAACTGTTGACATCTTTGGAATCATAACGAAGCTCGCAGATTTTTTCGGAATGACCTATATAACCTATCATATCACAAAAGAAAACAAAAGCTGGGAAGACGTTCGTTACAAAAGGAAGCCCAAAATTAATCTCCACCATTGCGCTTCAGTCATCTTCTTCTTCGGAGACCGATTGACTACAACAGCCACCTTAATTCTTAAGAAACTTCTCCAGTTAAAGTTTGATATCAGACTGAAGAAACCCCCCCATATAATTACCTATAGCCTTACATATAGCTTTAGTACGAAATCCCATAGGCAAATCTAGAATCTGAACCCACATAATGAGATGGTTCAATTCTACCTTAGAAGCCTGCTCATGCAAATCCATTCTTTTAAGCAACAAAATATTCTGATTAAATGTCCGAGGACCATCATTAAGAACCCGTTGAACATCCAACTCGTGAAAAAACTGGAAAAGGTATATACCTGCATGTTCAGTCTCCGTTAACGAACTCCTTTCACTGGTCTATAGATCATCGCCAAAGTGTTCTTCATCGACTCAAAATGGATATTTCTGCTATTTAAAAACCTTCATCTGACTGTCACAAGAAATCAGTAGATTGTCCTTGGAAATAAGACCCTCATCGGACTCATCCTCCAATTGAAGTTTAGAACGCATCTCTGAGATCTCCTTATCCTTGGATGAAGAGGACATTGTAATATGTAAGCATTCAGCCTGTAAGTTTATGCCATATGCTATTCATAACAATTTCAGACTCATCATATATAAACGTTCACTCAGTAGGACAATTCGTGAAAAGCAGACACCCGAGATGAATTAAACTGTTTTCAAATGTTGAATTAGTTTTTATTACTTGTTTACATGTTTTGAATATTTTAAAGGCAATTCAGACTCGCTAAAAAGCTACCTCCAGAATTAATCTAATGGAATTTCCCAGAATATACTAGAACAAAAAAATTTAACACAACTTTAAAAATAATCTAGTAAAGTAACTGTACAAATCCTAAAATGACAATAAGGAACTAAATTATTAACGTCATAAATATACGAGATGAGGTATATTATTTCGGAGAGATGTTAGAAAAGTATCAAGGCATGATTCAGACCAAGAAGATTTATGTTCGAAGTGAAGCCAATTTTGTCCTTTATAAACATTTATTGAGGGTTCAACAATCATTAGTTTATTGTCAATTTCATTCTTCAGTAAAAATATAACCAACTCAATTTCATGCCAGTTGACGGTACGTCCGCTCATCTTCATTTCTTTGAGACTTTTCTGTGCATGTCCACAAAGTGTTTCCATTTTTTCCTTATTTGTAGGAAATGTTGTATGAATAAACTACACAAAGGAAAGAAAAATATTTATTGGAATTGAAATAACTTGATTACAAAAACAATAAAATTAGGTTACAATAAATTAATATACTCACAACTATAATGAAATTAGTAAATATAAAAGGATTAATTGCAAATTAAATCACAAATTTTAGTGTAATTTGCAATTACAGTACGAACTTTGAAATTTGGCAATATTAGTAACCTATTTTTTGACAAATTAGTACACCAACTAATCATGCAATAACACATGGCTGGACATTACACTGTCCATGTTAGTGTTTTTTTAACTCGGTGTACCAATTTGCCAAAAAATGAAAATTAGTTACTGTCATTGCCAAGTTTCAAAGTTCACGCTGTAATTGCAAATTACAGCAAAATTCGTGATTTAATTTGCAATTAACGCATATAAAAATGAACAAAAATTATAACAGTTTGGTCCAATAGTTTTTAATTTTGGATAAATTATACTAAGTAGCAGGGCAGTAATTGAACTGAGCTGCTCACGAGCAGCTCAGCTTTCGTCTCGATAAGAGCTCAGTTTACCTTAAAGTAACACCGATAAATTTTGATAAAAATGTTAGAGAGAACCATTAACTTACTGTGAACTGAAATTTCTGTAGTACAGGGCATGCTTTTACAATATCCAACACCCATATAAAGTCATCTACCTCAGTTCTTCCATTATCATAATACACTAACGTCAATTCCTTGAGATTTCTAAACTGGAATGTGCCTGCAGTTTGGAGCTTCTTTACCTAAACACAAATACATTTTTTTAAAACAAGTAAATTAATGTATACACAACAATTATGAAATTGACAAATATAATTAAATAAAAAAATTGAAAGTTCAATCCAGCAACTTTCCGTTTGAGTCAATTATATCTAAATTGCAACAAAAGGATGTAAGGATACAGTACAATTCAGTATCTTAGGTTATTACTTGTGACAAATTAAATCATATTTGGAGGAAAAAAATCATAATTTTTTGATAATAAGATAAAAAGTCATAAATAATTAATAAAAATGCAACAGTTTTTATTAATTTGATTGACAATCCCTTACATCAACGAGTTTTTCTCCAATTATGAACTAATTCATCTTGAAAATAAGTTAAAGGACTCCAGGAAATTATAAGTTTATCAATTAAATCATTCATATTTTTATTTGCTATTTGAATCGTAAAATTGTTGACCAAACTGACAAATATCTATATTCATACTCTTAACAACAACAACAAAAAATCAAAGATACAAGTGATTTCACATACCTGAAATGGTTCAAGGATAATATTTACGATCTCTAAACTTGGACGAGCTATTATTTGAGATAACAAACAAGGTGTTTCGGTATCTGTTTCCGAAATATAGAAATGAAAGTTTGCAAGTCTAGGAGCATGAAATAAAGTCATTTTTGCACTCTTAACTAGCCAGTACTTGAAAAATAAGAGATTTACAGCAATTATCTCAACCTTCAAAAGCGTAGAGACATAAAGCAATGACAATTTATGAAGGGATGAACTAACAATTCTTAAAACCGGAGCTTCGCCGGCGAAGTAACAACAATTGATGGTTAGTTCTTGAAGAAAGGTTGAATGAGTAAAAAGAAAATCAACGAAATTTTGGGAAACTATCACTTCTTCCAAACTCAAAGTTAATAATTTACTGAATCCAGTAAAATAAAGAGGTGGTGTTAGAATGCATCGTTGCAAATTTAAATGCTTTAAAAAGTACGGATTGAAAAACCAGTAAGGAAATTTATAGAATCTGTGCTTATCTATCTGAATTCGACTCAATGGTTTATCGGAAAAGAGAAGTTGAATTTCTTCAACTCCAAAAGCTATTGCTGATCTAATCCAGCAATCAATGTAGCAAGAAACTTGAGAATCCATGAAAAACGTAACTTTAAAAGATTTTATTTGTGAGCTTTTGAAGTGACGCAAGACTCTTTGAACCCGGTTTATAAATTCCCACCTGACATCTAACAACTGATCAAAATTGTCCGATTGACTTTTAGCATACTTGCTTTCCAAATCATTAGCATAATTGCTTTCCAACAAGTTTGGAAGATCCAAATTCAATGTGTTTATTACTTTTCGATGTTGCCGCTTCCATTCCTTGGATAGTGCACTTGTCTTGATCACATCTTTAAGAGTTAAATATGACAGAATAGAAGACAGAACAAGTTCAGGTAGCTCGCTAATCCGGTCTTTCATCACAGGCCTTAATGATCTGTTTATATTAATGTATACTTAAAACAATTAGAATCTGATTTAAAAAAATCTACACTGCAAGCAAGGATTGTAATGAAGATTAAAATAATCGCTTTCTCCATGAGCTCAAAAGGAACGAAACCAAGATCGGCGAAAAAGTACTTTATTTTGTTAGAATCCCCTTCTAGGTTTGGGGCCTCAAATTCAACACAATTATTATGGCATATCAAGTTCACCAAACTAACACTACCATATAAAGCATTCAAAAGTTTAGTTCAAAAAAAGACCAAATTCATGATTACTTAACACAATAAATTCTCTATCTTATACAATTAATTACATAATTAACTCTCACATGATAAATTCCTGATTACTTCAGGATTACTTGCATAACTAATTCTTTTTTTTTTATTAAATTCGAATTAAGTATTAGAAAAACAAATCAAAGCAAAGTTAAAAATATATATATGAAGAACAAAATTGAAGATGGCTAAGCTCAAAATAACAATAGAACAAGAGATAATCAGATAATTATACTCACAATAATCAAACAAGAGATGATCATAGCAAACTTTTAATTACAAAAAGAATTGAGAGAGTACTCACAGGAGAGGAGACACGGAGAGCAGTGAGCAGAGATCAGTAAACCCTAGAAGATGAGCAGAGATCAGTTTAGAGAAAAGGAGAGAGTTTCATAATTATGAAAATCTAGCCAAAATTGTATTTCCCTCTTAAATTATAAGCATAAGTAAAACCATAATTCTATTAATTAATAAGTCCCTTCTAAATTAAATCATAAAAAACATAAAAAGAAAATGAACTTATATTTTAAAAAAAACACATAATTATAAAACAAATAAAGTCAAACCTAAAAAAATCTAAAAAAATTGACATCATATTTTTATTTTAAATTTGAAATTCTAGATTAAATATTTTTATTTTTAGAGTTAGTTTTATTTATATATAAAAATAAAATAATATAAAATAAAAGTAAAAATTAAATTTCAATGTGATATATTTTTTATTTTTAATTTAGAGTTTTTTTTTTCATTTTTTTCTCTTTTAAATGTATTTTGAAAATTAGAAGTTCATTAATAAAAAGTAGAGAGTTATTTTTTTTTAATTTTGACGTTAAAATGTATATTAGATAAAACGAATTAAAAGTTGGGATGTCAAACCTAAAGAGGGAATATCAAATAGCGAATGGTGCAAGTTCCTGAGTTAAAATACGATTTAACTCTATTTTACGTCAGCTTAAAAGACATGTCCTTGTAGCCTCTTTTAGGTTGTAACCAAATGTTTGTCGCAACTTACCAAAAAGATGCCAAACTATTATAAAAATGACAATTTTAGAAATTAAAAAGGTAAAATTTAAAGTTGAGATATTAGAGAAATTAAACAACAATTGAAAGGGTCGGATGAATATGACGGTATAAAATTAGAGGATCAAATGATGCATTAAACCTACATACAAGTGTCGTCCTTCCCGCATAACAGCCTGCCAAATTGAAAGAGCGAGAACACCACTCTTTTGCTTTCCTGCTATCGTTGAGTTATTAATTTGCTTAAAACTATCACTTCCTGCATAATGATCGGAGGATAAAATAGCTATCATTTTGACTTAAAAATATTTAATTTATTTTTTGGTAAAAGGCAGATGAGTCACCACTGTCGGACGACACTTTTAAGCCTTTCACATTAGAACTGATCTTAACTCGAACCGGGTAGATATTACGCGGGAGGCAAAATCTCTCACCTCAAGTTTAATTAGAAGAATACATGAGCACGATTTGAAATTGCGGCCTCACTTAAATAAGGAAAGCCTCTTACCAGCTTATGCGGGTGTGTATGCAAAATTTGAGTTTTTGAAGAAAATAGATCGAAAAGCTGGAAAGTGGCTGCTTTTTCATTCTTTCAATGTGCGAGATATGCGACTTAGACGATTCATAGGCCAAATTGAATCGTTTAGGCCTTCAAAATTGCAATTTCTATTTTTGCTTAATTTAATTATTTTCACCTAAGATTTTCTTTTTTTATTCAAATTAGAATTTCATTATTTTCGATATTTATTGTGAACATGATTAATATACTATTGGAATAATGGCCAAGTATTAGACTTGGAGTTAGGGGTGAGCATGATTCGGTTTGGTTTAGTAAATTCCAAAACCAAACCATATTTCAAGGAAAAATATAAAAACCAAACCACGTCAAATATTTATGTAAAATTTCGGTTCGGTTAACCGAACTTTAGCATCGGTTTTGGTTCGGTTTAGTTCGGTTTGATTAATATAGATTTAGATAAAAATTATATATAATTATACGTAATAATTAAAATTATGCATAATAATTTTTACTTATATGTGTGTATTAGTTTATATGTTTTATTTTCATATATGTATCTATACACACATATTATATTTTTATATAAATATTTCAATAAATAAATTTTATATTTATTTAAACATATATAAATCTTAATAAAAATAATATTATTGTAAACTTCGGTTTTTCGGTCGGTTCGGTTAACCATTAGTTGAAACCAAACCAAAACCAAAAACCATACTTTTTTATAATTTGAAACCAAATCAATCCATTTTAACCATTTTAACCAAACCAAAATTAATTTCGGGTTGGTTTGGATCGGATTAATGGTTTGGTTCGGTTTTTGCTCACCCCTACTTAGAGTAGTGGCCAAGTATAAGACTTGTAGTAGTGGCCAAATATAAGATATTTTCCTTTATTATTTTTTAACTTTACCTATATAAAGGCCTCAGACTTTAAGACTTTCTCTTCTATTGTTAGCCTCTATTTCTTTTATATCTTATTATTCTATTCAATCAATGGTTTCAGATTACTCCATTAATGTTATCATGGATTCATGGTATCAGAGCCAATTTTTCTCTCTTGCCATTAGTTTTTTTGGCGATTTTCTTTTAATTGTACAGATGTTGTTGGTGATTTATCTCGTCTTCTCTGCCCGTTTTTTTGGGATATTTCATTGTTATTAATTATGCTGACATTTATATGTAAGTTTAAAATTTTTAGAGGCTGTTTTTGAATGTCAAAGAACGACATTTTGGTCTTATTCCCACTGTCGTCATTCAATCGAATCAACGATCGTTTGGATGCGTAATTCATAGGAATCATTCGATCAATAAAATTTAGAAGCTATATTCTAACATTAAGTTTTTAATCAACAAAATTATAGGTTTATCTTAATTTCTTTTAGTTTGTTCTACATCAATTGGTATCAGAGGCAGTTTCTACTGCAAGCAATCATGCTGCCAAGGAGACAATGATATTTGGAGGATGTCTATGATGTAATCACATGAGGTAGATTGAGTAGTACATATATTAGATGGATCAACGGATGGAACGAATGATGGGCATATGACGGAACAGATGGCGTAATGTTGGCTAACCAAAACAAGTTAACCAACAGGTCAATAAAAGGCAGGTACCAAACTTCGAGAGGATTTGAAGCGTATGAAGAAGAAGAAGAAGGGGATGGTGATTTCTATGAGGAGGTTACATAGAGACGACAAGAGGATGGTAGAAGGTGTTAAGAGACTGAAATGCGCACTAAGATACCATAATATTATGGAAATCTCAAACCAGAGAAATTTTTGGATTGGCGGGCTAAATGGAGGCCCTTGAATTTAAGGGTGTACCAACTGATAGACATGTACCCTTAGTGGCGATTAGATTGCATGATAGAACAATAGCATGGTGGCAGTTGTTGCCCGATTTCGCAAGTACATGGATTCGTTCAATGGTAATAACACTATGAAGTTTGAGTTATCAATCCAATAAGGAAAGCACATTCTAATCATTAGATTTAATCTAACTCAGATTTGAATAGCAATTAAAAAGTTAGTTTTGGTAAAAAAAAGAAATCAACTAAATTAGCAATTAGTAAGAATTAAATCCACAAACTAGCTAAATATAAGATTTCAACCAAATGGGAAAAACAACTGGGCATATGACAAACACAAACACAGAAACACTAAACCGAAGTAATGATGAATAAGTGCAATTTTTTATTTAAATTTTATTTTATAATTAAGTTTATTCTATTTTTTTCTTAATAAATTGTGTTGAGATATTATAAAAATATATATATATTAATAATCCACTAAGTTTAATATATATTTATTCAATTTTTTATTTAAATTTTATTTTATAATTCAGTTTATTCTATTTTTTTCTTAATAAATTGTGTTGAGATATTATAAAAAAGTAAATTAAAGTACAATAAATAATTTATCATTTTCTCTTTTATTTGACGCTTACGCTTACGTTATCAATAATATAAAAGTAGAGACTTCTTGAACAAAATATATGTGAGTTAACTTGAATACTTTTCCGACGGATAATCATGAATAAATGGAAATTGAAAGATCTTATTCAATATTAATTATAAAAAAAAAAGATATTATTCAATATTTTAGAATATAAAAATTTGTCAATCAATTATAAAAAAATATTTTAATATTTTAATATTATATAACTAAAAAATTTATGTATTTTTTATAATTTAAATTTTTAGTATATATAAAAACTCTATCATAAAATATTTCTGAATTTGACATTGTTTATAATTATTTGATTGATGGTGAAAATATAAAAAAATTCAAATCATGAGACAAATTCTTCATGTACACACAAAGTATTGAATTAAGTTGTAGAAAATCATTATATGATACAGATAATGCATGCATATTATTCTTTCTCTTCCCCATAAAAACAATTTCTCTTCCTTTTTATATGGAAACCTTTTTTTAAGCAGTGTTTTCACCCTTTTAACCGGAAAACTATTGTATTCTTCACCTTGTACAGATACTATTCAATGTGTGAAAAATCAAGTACAACTTACCCCAAGGCGCGGATAGTTGGTAAAGCGCTCTTTTGGCTTAAATGAGAACGCGGGTTTAGAACGTATTCATGTATGCAGCCGTTTAAAATTTAGAATTAGATCTTTTTCCTTCTGTAAGAAACCTATCTGGATCGAGTGGGGATTAGTTTGTATGTGTAAGATTTAAAAATATCGTTTTACAGTTGAAATTCGTTCAGGACATCTTATAAAATTACCAAAAAAAAATACAAACTTCATAATGCATATAAAACAAGGCTATCAAATTTAAAGTCCGTTTAAATCAAATGAATTATTTTATCCAAAAAAAAAATCAAATGAATTACATAATTTTTTTAAAAAAAAATTAGACATAAATATATAATCATATTTGATTTATTTAATTTTTTTAATAATGCTGGTTTTTTTAATTTTTATAGAATTCATGACATTTATTTAAATAATAATTAAGTAAATTATTTATATACAAAATAAATGATAGATCGTTGAATTGATAAAATGATTTACATGTCCGAAGTACGAAGTCGCTCTTAAAAAAGTATTATCATGTCTTGAGAAACTTACTTGGAAGTATAAAATTGCGTGTCAAATAAGAAACAATTAGTGAAATATCCATTTTTTTTAATTCACTTGATTTGACTAAAATCAAAAAGCATTATAAAATTCAATTTGGATAAAATAATACACATATTTAATACTTGAGTTTACATCTGTAAATGACAACTATATAATTGTATTGCTAAACTGGTCATAATTATTAAGAGTAACCATTTATACACATAAAAGTTTAAGACTTATGGGCTGCTGTTTTGGCAAGGATCTTGCCTCTGGCGCACATGGTGACACTGCAGCTACCGAAAGCAATTCAAACGTTGGAATTATAAGTGGTTGCACTGGAGGATGTGGGCGTGGCTGTGGTGGAGGTGGTGGAAGATGTGGCGGTGGGGGAGGATGTGGCGGGGGCTGCGGTGGTGGTGGTGATTAATGTATCTGAACATGCATGTATGGAAAAAGTTTTAAATTATGTATGTGCATAGAAAAGAAATTCCTCAATTTTGGTTCTATTGATTCTAATTCAGAAATAAGGCTGTTTGTATATTTCATACTATTGGAATTATGAATGTACTGCGTTACATATTGAGATTTTTAGACAAATACTCCCAAATAGACAAAATATTCTCACTCGTACCTATTAACTAAAAGAATAATAATTTCACTATTTGACTCAAGTTTCTTTGCCAAAATACGACACTGTTCTCTTTGAGATCGAGGACGGCGTTTGGGGGTACAGCAGCGTTGAAGAAGCTCCCGACCATTTAAAAAATCCTCAGCTGTTCTCCTCCGTTAACGCTTCCTCCAAATACGACTTCGTCAAGGTTAAAGTCTGGCTAGGCGATCACGCCAATCATTACTATGTATTATCCCGATTCTCGCTCAGTAGCAGTGGTGAGCAAGATATGAGATTGATCAAAAAACTACCCTCCGACCAGTTGTTGCGGCAATGAGTAATTATGACCTTGCCGTTTTTGCACATATAAAAAAGACTAATCAAAATAAGAGTCTTTTTAGAAATGGATATATGTTTTGAATTGAAAGATTATAGGGAGTATGCAAACTGAACCTGTTGAGAAGAAGAACATTTAAAGAGCATTGAGTTTGAAAGATGCACGTCAGGTGTTCGATAGAATACCAAAGAGAAAATGTAGGATCTTGATATTTTCTGATAAACAAATATTCAGAGATGAGTATATTAGTGTTATGCAATCTGTTAAGATTTTAGTTTAGATATGTTTGGTTATCTTTATATAAAATATTCAAATAAAATTGTACAACTTTGATGCATTTTGTTCATTGCTCACTACCGCTACTGATTGTACATTACTCTATGTTCTGCAGAACTGACCGAGTCAAGGGAAGAAGATACCAAAGGTGGGCAATAGCATTACAGCAACTGGAAACACTTAATGCCTGCTTCAAGTAACTATATTGGTCTAAAAGATTGATTCTTATAGGAAAAAATTAGTATTATGTAGGATTGATTCTTGTGAATTGAACAGATTATATATTTTTCCAAATTATGAGTTGTTTATTTGGGTATCTTGAGTATATGCACATTAAGGCTGTGCATTTTGCATTGTACATAAATAATAATAGTTATATTTCTTAAAAAATTAATTTACTATTGTTTATTTCTATAATTATAAAATATTAAAATCATTACAAAATTAACAGTTTACTAATGGATTTTCATGGATTTACTTAAAAATAAATTTTTTATTTTTAAATCATAAAATGTTAAATTGAATTATTACTTAGTTTAACATTAGTTTATCAACAATAATATAAAAAATGTACTAAACTAGCTTCAACTTTAATACTTTTATTTTACAATAAAAATAAATTTACTATCAATTTACTAACGGTTTATTAAAAGATAAATTAATTTACTAACAATTTACTATCAGTAAACTAACTTATCAATTAAATCAAAAATATTCAAAATATATCAAAACAAATTGTATAGATAAAAATTAATAACACCAACAACTTATTAAATAAATTTACTAACGATTTACACCCCTAACCGGCAGTCAATGGATAACATTTATAAAAAAAATAAAAG